>NC_134360.1:63163791-63336291 GCF_048569485.1 Anomaloglossus baeobatrachus | reverse complement strand
CACAGCCAAGGTAAGGCAGTGTCAGCGCGCACACGGAGAGGCACGGACTGAGCTCAGGCAGTGTCAGTGCGCATACGGAGAGGCACGGGCTGAGCTCAGGCAGTGTCAGTGCGCATACGGAGAGGCACGGGCTGAGCTCAGGCAGTGTCAGTGGGCACACGGAGAGGAACGGACTGAGCTCAGGCAGTGTCAGTGCGCACACGGAGAGGCACGGGCTGAGCTCAGGCAGTGTCAGTGCGCATACGGAGAGGCACGGGCTGAGCTCAGGCAGTGTCAGTGGGCACACGGAGAGGAACGGACTGAGCTCAGGCAGTGTCAGTGCGCACACGGAGAGGCACGGACTGAGCTCAGACAGTGTCAGTGCGCATACGGAGAGGCACGGGCTGAGCTCAGGCAGTGTCAGTGGGCACACGGAGAGGCACGGACTGAGCTCAGGCAGTGTCAGTGCGCACACGGAGAGGCACGGGCTGAGCTCAGGCAGTGTCAGTGCGCACACGGAGAGGCACGGGCTGAGCTCAGGCAGTGTCAGTGCGCATACGGAGAGGCACAAGCTGAGCTCAGGCAGTGTCAGTGGGCACACGGAGAGGCACGGGCTGAGCTCAGGCAGTGTCAGTGGGCACACGGAGAGACATGGGCTGAGCTCAGGCAGTGTCAGTGCGCATACGGAGAGGCACGGGCTGAGCTCAGGCAGTGTCAGTGGGCACACGGAGAGGCACGGGCTGAGCTCAGGCAGTGTCAGTGCGCACACGGAGAGACATGGGCTGAGCTCAGGCAGTGTCAGTGCGCACACGGAGAGGCACAGGCTGAGCTCAGGCAGTGTGCACACGGAGAGGCACGGGCTGAGCTCAGGCAGTGTCAGTGCGCACACGGAGAGGCACGGGCCGAGCTCAGACA
The DNA here is from genome assembly GCF_048569485.1 of Anomaloglossus baeobatrachus. Classification (NCBI taxonomy): domain Eukaryota; kingdom Metazoa; phylum Chordata; class Amphibia; order Anura; family Aromobatidae; genus Anomaloglossus; species Anomaloglossus baeobatrachus. Next base: position 63,335,397 of record NC_134360.1, on the reverse strand, counting down.
GTGTCAGTGCGCACACGGAGAGGCACAGGCTGAGCTCAGGCAGTGTGCACACGGAGAGGCACAGGCTGAGCTCAGGCAGTGTCAGTGCGCACACGGAGAGGCACGGGCTGAGCTCAGGCAGTGTCAGTGCGCACAGGGAAAGGAGCGGGCTGACCTCGGACAGCTTCAGCGCCCACACGGAGAGGTGCGGGCTGAGCTCGGGCAGCTTCAGTGCGCACACAGAGAGGCGCAGGCTGAGCTCGGGCAGCTTTAGCGTACACACGGAGAAGCATGGGCTGAGCTTGAGCAGCTTCAGCGTGCACACGGAGAAGCGCGGGCTGAGCTCAGTCAGTGTTTTTCATAGAGACTTTTTGTACATTTCAATTACCAACAAGATCTACATCCTAACTATCCAGAGTAGACATCTGAAGCGTCTGTGAGTGTATATTTAGTGATTTACATCTACGAGGGTTTCATAAATCAAATTGCGTTAGAATGGCTGCCCTTAAAAGTGGTCTGCCCGTCAAGGAACTAACACTGGTGCGTGGGTAGGAAACAAATAATGCATTTCCCCAAAATATTAACCTGATGAGAAGTGAAAATCAATAAAATGAGTGAAGCTGACATGATAAAGTGTCCGGCAGGCATCCTACACACACACAAGCGGTGACGTAAGAGGTGGAATGCGGTGATGACAATCTTACCCTGCAGCGGGATGCCCGGGATGCCTGGTATACCTGGTGGAAGGAGGTGAGGAGGTGGTATCACCCCATGATGAAGAGGCTGCATGCTGCCCATGCTAATAATGCCATCAACTGGGCCCGGCATGGGTGGCAGGCCAGGCGGATAGCCCCCTATCATGCCTTGAAGAACAAACATGCATCAATATCATGCAGTATAATGGATTAATACAAACATGCACTACCATGAAATAAAAAATGGCGTTAGTTTTGTGATATTAATGTTGTGAACATACTAAAGAAACAACAAAAAAAAAAGAAGTTAGCATTTTAACAACAAAAATGAAAACAAGTGACGTTAATAGCTACTATATGAGAGGATGGAAATTATTTCATGTGCCAACAACGCTCCATCAATAGAAATATATTAAGTGGGATGAAATGAGAAGATCAAAGGCAAAGTCTCCAAAATCCACCAAAATTGTTGTGTCCCCCAGACCACTCGCTCCAGTTATATAGATTGTACTTCAGGGCAGATTTTAGTCTGTAAATCCTCAGATTTAGGAGATCCAGGTTGAAGGTCAAAATGCCGATGAAAATCATAGGACCAATATCATCCAGGCACCTAATCATACAATCCTATAGTCATGTAGCATGAATCACAGGAGCTCTCCAGTAAAGGTTGTGTTAATGGGAACCTGTCAGGTCTGATAACGCTATTAACCTGCACATATAGGGTTAATCTGCAGGTTAATAGAGTTAGGAAGGTGCTTGGCAGCTGTGCTGAAAGTGCCGCACTCGGGAGAAATAGGAAGATGCCTGCCAGCTGTGCTGAAAGTGCCGCACCCGGGAGAAAAAGAGAATTTTGTTTACTTACCGTAAATTCTTTTTCTTATAGTTCCGTATTGGGAGACCCAGACCTTGGGTGTTTAGCTTCTGCCTCCGGAGGACACACAAAGTACTACACTTAAAAGTGTAGCTCCTCCCTCTGAGCTTATACACCCCCTGGTGAGCCAGTCCCAGCCAGTTTAGTGCAAAAGCTGTAGGAGAATAGCCACCCACAAGTAGAACAGAGCAAGAGCCGGAACAACCGGAGACTCTGTCCACGACAACAGCCGGTGATAACACGCGGAACAAGAATTTGCCAACAGGCAACAGGGACCCAGACCTTGGGATGTTCCAAAGCAGTCCCTGGGTGGGAAATAAACCGAAAAACTAAGAAGTAGGCAGAACCTAACTTCACAAATGGGCGACAGCCGCCTGAAGGATGCGTCTGCCCAAGCTCGCATCTGCCGAAGCATGAGCATGCACTTGGTAGTGCTTCGAGAAGGTATGCAGGCTAGCCCAAGTGGCAGCCTGACAGACTTGTTGAGCCGTAGCCTGGTGCCTAAAAGCCCAAGAGGCACCGACAGCTCTGGTCGAGTGTGCCTTGATCCCCGGCGGGGGAGGCACCTGAGTACTCTGGTAGGCGTCCGAAATAGTCGATCTAATCCAACGGGCTAAGGTCGGCTTAGAAGCAGGGAGGCCCTTGCGCCGACCTGTAGTTAGCACAAAAAGAGAGGTGCACCGCCTGAGCGCAGCGGTGCGAGACACATAGATCCGGAGAGCACGCACCAGATCTAGAGTATGCAGCGCTTTTTCAAAGCGATGAACAGGGGCCGGACAGAAGGAAGGCAAGGAAATATCCTGGTTAAGGTGGAAGGGAGAGACCACCTTAGGAAGAAAGTCCGGAGTCGGACGGAGAACCAGCTTGTCTTGATGAAAAACTAAAAAAGGTGACTCCGAGGAGAGCGCAGCCAAATCAGAGACTCTCCTGAGAGAAGTTATGGCAACCAGAAAGGCCACTTTCTGAGAAAGACGATACAAAGAAACCTCCCTAAGGGGCTCAAAAGGGGGTTTCTGCAATACCGTGAGGACCAAGTTAAGGTCCCAGGGATCCAAGGGCCGCCGATAAGGCGGAATGATGTGAGACGCGCCTTGCATGAAGGTGCGGACCTGAGCCAGCCGGGCGAGACGCCGCTGGAACAGAACTGACAGAGCTGAGACTTGTCCCTTGAGAGAGTTGAGGGACAGTCCTAGCTGCAGACCGGACTGTAGAAAAGACAGAAGGGTCGGCAAACAGAATGGCCAAGGAGGATGGCCGGTAGAGCGACACCAGGACAGGAAAATTTTCCAAGTCCTGTGATAGATCTTAGCGGAGGAAGACTTACGGGCCCGAGTCATAGTGGAGATGACTTCAGGAGGAATACCACAAGCCGTCAAAATCCAGGACTCAAGAGCCACGCCGTCAATTTGAGGGCCGCAGAATTCGGGCGGAAAAACGGACCTTGCGAGAGTAGGTCTGGACGGTCCGGGAGATGCCACGGCATCTCTACGGACAGTTGGAGCAGGTCCGGATACCAAGCTCGCCTGGGCCAGTCCGGTGCAATGAGGATGACTCGACGGCCCTCCATTCTGATCTTGCGCAGGACTCTGGGCAAGAGAGCTAGAGAGGGAAACACGTAGGACAGACGAAACTGGGACCAGTCTTGAACCAGAGCGTCCGCGGCGAAGGCCTGAGGATCGTGGGAGCGAGCCACGTAAACAGGAACTTTGTTGTCGTGACAGGATGCCATTAGGTCCACGTCCGGAGTGCCCCATTTGCGGCAGATTGACTGAAACACTGCCGGGTGCAGGGACCACTCGCCACCGTCCACGCTTTGACGGCTGTGATAATCTGCCTCCCAGTTTTCCACGCCTGGGATGTGGACTGCGGATATGGTGGACTTGGAGTCCTCTGCCCATTGAAGGATGCGTTGTACCTCCATCATTGCCAGGCGGCTGCGTGTCCCGCCTTGGTGATTGATGTAGGCAACCGCTGTCGCGCTGTCTGACTGGACTCGAATGTGCCTGCCCGCCAACAGGTGGTGAAATGCTAGGAGAGCTAGAAGCACGGCTCTGGTTTCCAGCACATTGATTGAAAGGGCTGACTCGGACGGAGTCCAAGTGCCCTGCGCTCTGTGGTGGAGACATACCGCTCCCCAGCCGGATAGACTGGCATCCGTGGTGAGAATCACCCAGGACGGGGCCAGGAAGGAGCGCCCTTGGGACAGAGAGAGGGGCCGAAGCCACCACTGAAGAGAGCTCCTGGTCTGTGGCGACAGAGCCACTAACCTGTGTAAGGAGGAAGGCCGCTTGTCCCAACAGCGGAGAATGTCCAGCTGCAGGGGGCGCAGATGGAACTGGGCAAAGGGAACAGCCTCCATGGACGCCACCATTTGACCCAGCACCTGCATCAGACGCCTGAGGGTATAACGGCGGGGCCACAGCAGAGAGCGCACTGCTAGCTGGAGTGACTGCTGTTTGATTAAGGGCAACTTCACAAGTGCCGGCAAAGTCTTGAACTGCATCCCTAGATACGTGAGACTCTGGGTCGGAGTCAGAGTGGATTTGGGAAGATTGACAAGCCACCCGAATTGGGCTAGAGTGGCGAGAGTGAGCGAGACACTCCGCTGACAGTCTACGCTGGATGGAGCCTTGACTAGAAGGTCGTCCAGGTAAGGGAGCACTGCCAACCCCTGGAGGTGCAGAACCGCAATCACTGCTGCCATGACCTTGGTGAATACCCGAGGGGCCGTGGCTAACCCAAAGGGGAGAGCCACGAATTGGAAATGATCCTCTCCTATTGCAAAACGTAACCAACGCTGGTGTGAAACTGCAATTGGCACATGTAGATAGGCATCTCTGATGTCGATGGACGCCAGGAAATCCCCTTGGGTCATTGAGGCAATGACTGATCGCAGAGACTCCATGCGAAAATGCCTGTTGAGAAGCTTGAGATCCAGGATGGGCCGGAAGGTACCGTCCTTTTTGGGAACTAAGAAGAGGTTTGAGTAAAAACCTCTGAACCGTTCCCGAGCGGGAACTGGTACAATTACTCCGTTTGCCTGCAAGGATGCCACGGCCTGTGAGAAGGCGGCGGCCTTGGAGCAGGGGGGAGTTGAGAGAAAAAGTCTGTTTGGCGGACTGGAAGAGAATTCTATCCTGTAGCCGTGAGATATGATGTCTCTCACCCACTGATCGGAGACTTGTTTTAACCAAGCGTCGCCAAAGTGGGAGAGCCTGCCACAGACTAAGGACGTTGCTGGAGCGGGCAGAGAATCACGAGGAGGCTGCCTTAGTGGCAGAACCTCCTGCGGTCTTCTGCGGACGCGCTTTTGGGCGCCAGTTGGATTTCTGGTCCTTGGCTGAGTTAGTGGACGAGGCGGAGGGCTTAGAGTACAACCAGTTGGAGGAACGAAAGGAACGAAACCTCGACTGATTCCTACCCTGGGCAGGTTTCCTGGTCTTGGTTTGTGGCATGGAAGTACTCTTCCCGCCAGTAGCTTCCTTAATAATTTCATCCAGCTGTTCACCGAACAGCCGGGAACCAGCAAAAGGGAGCCCCGCAAGGTACTTCTTTGAAGAAGCATCTGCCTTCCACTCTCGAAGCCACAAGATCCTGCGGATAACGAGGGAATTAGCCGCAGCCACCGCAGTGCGGTGAGAAGCCTCTAGCATGGCAGACATGGCATAAGATGAAAAAGCTGAAGCTTGAGAAGTTAAGGCAACCATCTCAGGCATAGGATTCCTTGGTGAGGGAATGCATCTCCTCTAGAGAAGCAGAGATGGCTTTAAGAGCCCACACTGCTGCAAAAGTCGGGGAAAACGCGCCCCCCCCCGCTTCATTCACAGATTTGGCCAGAAGGTCAATCTGGCGGTCAGTGGAATCCTTAAGTGAGGTGCCGTCAGCCACCGACACAACGGTCCGGGCTGAGAGCCTAGACACCGGGGGGTCTACCTTTGGGGAGTGAGACCACTCCTTGACCACCTCAGGTGGAAAGGGAAAACGGTCATCAGAACCACACTTTGGGAAGCGTTTGTCAGGACAGGCCCTGGGTTTGGTCACAGCGGTCTGAAAACTGGAGTGGTTAAAGAACACACTCTTTACTCTCTTAGGCAAGGTAAACTGGTGCTTTTCTGCCAGAGAGAGTTGCTCCTCTGATACTGGCGGATTGAGATCCAGCACAGAATTAATAGAAGCAATCAAATCACTAAGATCTGAGTCACCCTCGGAAAGATCGATGGGGTACATGGAGTTAGCCTCCGAGCCCCCCGTAAGGGCATCCTCCTCATTTTGCGGGTCAGCTCTTGAATCAGATCCGCGGGATGAGGAGGGGGAGGAAACCCTGCGCCTTCTCTTAGGAGGACGGGGTCTGGGACCTGATGATGAATCCTCTGTGAGCTCCGATGGACGGAGGTCAGAGGATAGGGATCCTAAAGGACCCTTAGCAAGAGCATTAGAGGCACCCTGTGAGGAGGGCTGATGCATATTCAAAGTCCTGGACAAAAGTCCCATGGACTCAGCAAATGACTGGGATATAGACCTAGAGAAGGACTCTACCCAGGCTGGGGGTTCAGCCACAGGTGCAGAGGCAGCCGGAGAGACCACTGGGGGTGAGACTCCAGGCTGTGGCACCGCCAAGTTAGAGCAGACATCACAATGTGGATAGGTGCTCGACTCAGGCAGCAGGAGCCTACATGCAGCGCATACAGTATACAGCTTTGGAGCCTTGCTCCTCGTGTGAGACATGCTGCTGGAGTGGGGGCTCTGCAAGAGAATGAACCCCAGGGAGAATATACAGAGGTCCACAACCAGAGACCGGCTGTGGCTTACCAGACCGCTGGAAGCGGCGTTGTGTGCCCTCCAGATCCCGAAGCCCGGACCCCCAATGCACAGCACCTCAGCAGGGATGCAGAGTGCAGAAAGGCCCAGCGCAGAGTGAACTCTGCCTAAGAAAATGGCCGCCGAAGCGAAGAGAGGGGGCGGGACTTGGGGGCGTTCCTGTAGGAGAGCGGGAACTGGAGGGCCATAGAGCCTTGCAGGGGAGGAGACACGTCCCAGCAGTGGGGAGTGTCCCTCCCCTGTGCAGGACGGCCGCCGGGAGGAGCCAAGCCTGTCCCTCTGCATGAGTGACATGCGAGGGTAGTTAACAGAAACTAGGCCTCCGGCAAAGCCGGGGCCTAAATTTAAGCGGTGAGGCCGACGCGCAGGCACCATCGGCGCGGTTCTCGGGCAAAAGCTAGAGAACCCGCCGGAAATGCCAAAATAAATACATTCAGCATACTCTCCCCATACAATAAAGAACAGGGACCCCCAATATATAAACGTCTCAGGTACTTAGCTGCTGAGACGCAGGGCCAGGTCCCTGGGGATGAGTGCTCCGGTCCAGCAGAATCCTCAAGGGGCTGTGGATGGAGACCGGTCTCCTGCCAAGCATGGAGACCGTGCTGGCTCCCACTTCAAGCCAGAGCCCAGGAGGCATGGTGAAGGAGCACGGCATGTAAGGCTCCAGCCTTGGAAATCAACCTTACAACACCGCCAACACAGTGGGGTGAGAAGGGACATGCCGGGGGTCCAGACGTGGACCCGCACTTCTTCAATCTCATTCCAAAAAAAGAAAAAAATCATGAGAATGCATGTGTGGATGTATGCCTCCTGAACACAAAGCGATAAACTGGCTGGGACTGGCTCACCAGGGGGTGTATAAGCTCAGAGGGAGGAGCTACACTTTTAAGTGTAGTACTTTGTGTGTCCTCTGGAGGCAGAAGCTAAACACCCAAGGTCTGGGTCTCCCAAAGGAACGATAAAGAAATAGGAAGGTGCCTGGCAGCTGTGCTGAAAGTGCCACACCAGGGAGAAATAGGAAGGTGCCTGGCGGCTGTGCTGAAAGTGCCACACCCGGGAGAAATAGGAAGGTGCCTGGCAGCTGTGCTGAATGTGTCCACCCGGGAGAAATAGGAAGGTGTCTGGCAGCTGTGCTGAAAGTGCCGCACCCGGGAGAAATAGGAAGGTGCCTGGCAGCTGTGCTGAAAGTGCTGCACCCGGGAGAAATAGGAAGGTGCCTGGCAGCTGTGCTGAATGTGTCCACCCGGGAGAAATAGGAAGGTGCCTGGCAGCTGTGCTGAAAGTGCCGCACCCGGGAGAAATAGGAAGGTGCCTGGCAGCTGTGCTGAAAGTGCCGCACCTGGGAGAAATAGGAAGGTGCATGGCAGCTGTGCCACACTAGGGAGAAAATTAACTATTGATTCTGGGAGCTGCTGGTTTTCAGTCATGCTGGAGCGGCTGCAGACATCACTCATTATACTGTAAGCGGCGGCTGTAACCACGCCTGACAGCCGATTCTGTAGTGCATCAGCACAGAGTGAGCTGTCAATCAGTACCGGGGCACGTTTACAGCTGCCGTTCACAGTATAATGAGCAATGTCTGTAGCTGCTCCAGCATAACTAAAAGCTGGTGGCCCCCAGGAAGCAAAGTTAATTTTCTCATGGGTGTGGGACTTACAGCACAAATGCCGGGCACCTTCCTATTTCTCCCGGGTGTGGGACTTTCAGCAGAGCAGCTGGGCATCTTCCTATTTCTTCTGGGTGCAGCACAGCCACTAGGCACCTTCCTATTTCTCCCAGGTGCGGCACATGTAGCACAGCCGCTGGGCACCTTACTATTTCTCCCAGGTGCGGCACATGTAGCACAGCCGCTGGGCACCTTACTATTTCTCCTGGGTGCGGCACATGTAGCACAGCCGCTAGGCACCTTCCTATTTCTCCCAGGTGCAGCACATGTAGCACAGCCGCTGGGCACCTTACTATTTCTCCTGGGTGCGGCACATGTAGCACAGCCGCTGGGCACCTTCCTATTTCTCCCAGGTGCGGCACATGTAGCACAGCCACTAGGCACCTTCCTATTTCTCCTGGGTGCGGCACATGTAGCACAGCCGCTGGGCACCTTCCTATTTCTCCCAGGTGCGGCACATGTAGCACAGCTGCTGGGCACCTTCCTATTTCTCCTGGGTGCGACACTTTTAGCACAGCTGCTGGGCACCTTCCTATTTCTCCTGGGTGCGGCACATGTAGCACAGCCACTAGGCACCTTCCTATTTCTCCTGGGTGCGGCACATGTAGCACAGCCGCTGGGCACCTTCCTATTTCTCCCAGGTGCGGCACATGTAGCACAGCCACTAGGCACCTTCCTATTTCTCCTGGGTGCGGCACATGTAGCACAGCCGCTAGGCACCTTCCTATTTCTCCCAGGTGCGGCACATGTAGCACAGCTGCTGGGCACCTTCCTATTTCTCCTGGGTGCGACACTTTTAGCACAGCTGCTGGGCACCTTCCTATTTCTCCTGGGTGCGGCACATGTAGCACAGCCACTAGGCACCTTCCTATTTCTCCTGGGTGCGGCACATGTAGCACAGCCGCTGGGCACCTTCCTATTTCTCCCAGGTGCGGCACATGTAGCACAGCCACTAGGCACCTTCCTATTTCTCCTGGGTGCGGCACATGTAGCACAGCCGCTAGGCACCTTCCTATTTCTCCCAGGTGCGGCACATGTAGCACAGCTGCTGGGCACCTTCCTATTTCTCCTGGGTGCGACACTTTTAGCACAGCCGCCGGGCACCTTCCTAACTTTATTAACCTGCAGAATAACCCTATATGTACTGGTTAATAGCGTTATCAGCTGACAGGTTCCCTATAAAGGGACTCAGTCAGCACAGAATGACTGTTCAAACCAAGTACTGGCGCTCGGTGCAACAGGGCACAGCCAAAAATTTGTATCCACCTTCCCACCTGCTTGTTTCCCTGCTAATCTCTACTCTCTTCTTTTTTTATTGACAGTTCTGGCTTCATAGAGCCATAAAGGTTGGAGATGAATGGAAACAAGCAGGTGGGAGGTGCACTTACATGTTTGGCCCCACCCTGATGCACCCAGCACCTGTGCTTGGTTTGAACAGTCATTATGTGGGGATAGTATCCCTTTATATCTATGTGGAATGATTACCTTACTCCTATCGCTCTATGCCCCTGTAGCCCCCTGTCTAGCACAGTGAATAGTCTATACAGCAGTATCACAGATCACATTTCATACATTTCTTGTTTGCATATATCTTGGCGCACAGTGTGCTGCTCCAGAATTATAGATTCCCTTTAACAATATCTATATCTATATGTAGACCATGGATTCAGCACAAGACCATTAGTTTCCTTCTGTAACAATAAAGACTTTACTACAGACTGATAAGTAAATATCTAATAAAATCTTACAATATTTCAGTATACAATCATAAGAAATTACAACCTGAAAGCAAAGATAGCCAACGCTTAAAGAAAATCTGTCACCAGTTTTCTGATATGTAATCTGAGAACAGCATGATGTAGGGGCTGAGATTCCAATTCCAGTGACGTGCCACTTACTGGGCTACTTGTCATTTTGATACAATCCCTGTTTTTTCTGCTGTAGTTTTAGCAGTGGTCAGAATGCTGAGCCCTTTATAGCCCCGCTCACACCACTGATTGGCAGCTTTCTGTGTACACTATACATTGACAGACCGCTACTAATCAGTGGTGGGGGCGGGGTTATCCAGAGCAGCTGGACTAGGAGGCACAAGTCAGGTAGTCCTGTAGTGATAATCTCCTGCTGATAAAATACTAAAAAGAGTAGTGGAAAAAAAGACAGGCGCATAGGGTTTTAACCGATAAACAACAGTAGGAGGATTATAGGGTGCACTCACCTATGGATGTTATGAACAGTCACAACACCTGATGGAGCATAAAAGCTGATGGAGACAGCTGCGGACCCATCGAATTGGAACAGACACTTCTAAAGAAAAAATCGGGGATCATCGCCGCGCTTATCACCATTAAATCCAATGGATATTTTTCAGGTCTTTTATTAGAGGAGTACAAAACAAGTCTACGCGTTTCAGGGGTCTCTGCCCCCTTCCTCAGGACAAGTAAATAATGACAAATCATAAATAAGATCTTCTGTGTCATTATTTACTTGTCCTGAGGAAGGGGGCAGAGACCCCTGAAACGTGTAGACTTGTTTTGTACTCCTTTAATAAATGACCTGAAAAATATCCATTGGATTTAATGGTGATAAGCGCGGCGATGATCCCCGATTTTCTTTAGAAGTGGCTGATAAAACAAACACTGAAACAGCAACGCACAGCCTAGTAAGTGACACATCACTGGAATCAGGATCTCTGCCTTTAAATTCTGCTCCCCTCAGAATAAATAGCAAAAATATGCTAACAGATTCCCCTTGGAATCAGTGTCTCCGATTACATAGGAAAAACCTGGTGATAGATTCTGGCAGCACAAAAAGGACTTGTCAAACCAAGCACATGCGCTGTGTGTGTGACCAAACAACTCAGTGCAGTTGTTTTCCCATCTATCCTCTGTCTCCTGTAAACCCAGAGCCGTCAATCAAGGAAGATGGGGGCTGAAATAGATGCAAATAGGTAGGAAGGTGGACTGAACTAGTGGGCCATGAAAAGGGGGCACAGAGCGGCTGCGCTTGGCTTTCAGTGTTGTCTTGTGCTGATAGGTTCTCAGTGAAGAATGCAGGTAAAGTCATGTACTCCTGTCCTCACACATGAACATGGAGAGGTTACCTGAAGCTGGCGCCATCTGCTGGTTAAGCATTCCCATTGGTGTTGGCGGAGGCACCACTCCCATTAGAGCTCCCACCGGGGTGCCAGCTCTGGGAGACGCGTTCTGCTGCTGCTGTTGCTGCTGCGCCGCTCGCTCCCTTTCTTGCTGCTCAGCTACTTTGGCAGCTCGTTCTGTGAAAAAAACAAGGTATATATGTTCATAAAAAGTCTTATGTCCCAAGTCTGGTGCTAAAACAGGGCTGCTGTGACTGTGCACCCAAAGAGGGGGACCACAGCCCCCTTCACTGTCAGATGTCCCAGGGGATAGACCCACCTAAAGGCCACGTCTCACTAAGCGACATCACTGCTGAGTCACGGTTTTTGTGACGCAACAGCGATCTTGCTAGCGATGTCGCTGTGTGTGACATACAGCAACGACCTGGCCCCTGCTGTGAGGTTGCCGCTGAATGTCCAGGACCATTTTTTGGTAGTTGCTCTCCCGCTGTGAAGCGCACATCGCTGTGTTTGACAGCGAGAGAGCAATGATCTGAATGTGCAGGGAGCAGGCTTCTGCGGACGCTGGTAACCAAGGTACACATTGGGTAACTAAACAAAGCGCTTTGCTTGGTTACCCAATATTTACCTTGGTTACCAGCGTCCGCAGCTTCTGCTCCCTGCTCACGTAGCCAAGGTACACATCGGGTAACTATAAGCAAAGCGCTTTGCTTAGTAACCCGATGTGTACCATGGCTACCAAGCACAGTGTCGTTACACGGGTCGCTGGTGGCTGATCTCTGATCGCTGTGGAGATCTGCCTGATTGACAGCTCACCAGCGACCATGTAGTGACGCTCCAGCGATTCCAGCCAGGTCAGATCGCTAGTGGGATCGCTGGAGCGTCGCTTAGTGTGACGGTACCTTAAGGTTAGGCCATCAATGGGCTGTCCATGTTATCAAGACTGGAGCCCAGATTCATCTCACAGTCTTATCACAAATCTGGGTTGAAAGGTCACAATTGTTTTTTAGACAACTTTTGTGTTTTTACACCATCTCCGCCAACTTTCTGAAAAGTGGATGGAGCTTAGCTTGATTGATCAGGAGGCGCAGTTATATTGGGGTCATAGTACAAAGCCTACTTAAAGGGTCCATGGGACAAATGTCTGATGGTCAGGGGCCTAACTGCTGGGATCTCAAACGATCCGAACAACTCTGAAAAGGCAACGACAACCTTCACTATTGGGTGACTCCAATTATGTTCTTGCAGCAGATCAGTGGTTGACTGCAGCGCTGTTCATGTGATATCACCATTGCAGCCGGTAAACAGCTGCGGAGGCGCTGGGGATGGAGAGTAGCGACTGATTATATTTTTAGGCACAGGCAGGCTGATGGTGTGCAGGACACTTATAGGGGGAATCCCTGTAATACAAGCAGTACCCTATAAAATATCCTAAAATACAAAAGACCTATCTGCAAACCAATAAAGGTGTGTGCACACGATCAGGACCCGCTGTGTCCTGGACGGAACGGGTCCTGACCTGCGGAGCTGTGAGTCTCCTTCGCAGGAGACCGCAACTGCTCGTGCCCCCGATCAGGGTTCAGGGTGCTGCGGTCTCTTGCTCGAGTTCTCCCTATGGAGGATGCTTGCGACTCCGCAGCAAAGAATTGACATGCTTGTAGCTCGGAAAGCCGCACCGCAGGTCAATTTATGCTGCAGGCTGCACACGCACAGTGGGTATGGGCTTTCTAGAAATCCCATCCATTGTGCTTGTACTGTACTGGGGGTGAAGCATCCACCCAGTATATTCCAAAAAAAAGCAAAGTGGATTAGACATGAATTAAATATATTTAATGTACTACAAAAGAAATGTCAGCGTCACGTGTTGCAAATTTTTTCTCAGTTGTTTCTGCACGTTTTCACTGTGGATTTCTTGCTTGGGCATCAATGCACGGGATAAAATCCACAGAAAACCTGCAGGTAAATCGTGCAGATCTAATCACAGGTTTATAGACCAGAAAGTTGTATGATGGATTACTTCCAACCAGTGTGGACGAACACCGACAGGTAAAGCCTTTTTCACACATCCATGCAAAACACACGTTTTCCACGGTCTGTGGTGTGCGCACGCGTGTGTTATCCCCGTGCTGTCCGTGTGACATCCGGATAGCACAAGGGCAGCATGAGCTAGTATACTTACCTGTCTCAGGCGCTGCAGTTACTTCTGGGTCCGCATTCAGTGCAGTGAATATTCATGAGCTTATTGAGCGGGCCCGGAAGCAACAGCAGAGGTAGAGACTGCAGCGCCGGAGACAGGTGATTAGACAAATTCTTTGCAATGAATATTCATGAGCTTAATGAGCGGGCCCGGAAGCAACAGCAGAGGTAGAGACTGCAGCGCCGGAGACAGGTGATTAGACAAATTCTTTGCAGTGAATATTCATGAGCTTATTGAGCGGGCCTGGAAGCAACAGCAGAGGTAGAAACTGCAGCGCTGGAGACAGGTGATTAGACAAATTCTTTATTTTTATGTCACGTGTCTTTTCTCTGGTACACGTATTCTGATGTCACACAGATCCCATCAGTGTGCGGTCTGAGTGACACCCGTGCTGCCGACACGCGTGCACTCCACACGAACCATAATGAATACACGGATGAGTGGTTCTACGTATGTCAGTGTCTCCGGTTACATGTGAAAATTGACATGGATGTGTGAAAGAGGCATAACCGTGTTGGTTAAAACGGCTGCAAATTTTTTTATTTTAGGTACACTATGCTCACAACAATTTAGATATCAAATATTAGTGTGATCAAATATTGGCAGCTTTAGGGGCGACCTTCTACATTCATCATGGTGCCCGATCTGCCAGCAGCACGGTATAGATCGAGATAAACTGAATAGGTTGATATGTAGGTTTGTAATCTGAATCCTGGCTTGGCAATCCAATAGGCAGTCCTGACCAGGGACTGATGGCCATCTATATATACAGGAAGGGCTGTCCATCACTGAGTAGGACCGCCTACTGGACTCCTAAGCACAGATAGGGAAGGAATCCAATTAATGGAAGCTCTGATTAATCTGTATCACATTGTAATACATCGTGCCTCTGTGTAACATGCTGCCCATATAATGCACAGCATTCCCAACAGACAGGTTTCTTTTCACACCATGCTCTAAATTTCTATATCCACAGGATATGCTATTAATGTATACGGTAGATGTGGTGCCCACCACAGGACCTGCATTTACAGTTAGGTCCAGAAATATTTGGACAGTGACACAAGTTTTGTTATTTTAGCTGTTTACAAAAACATGTTCAGAAATACAATTATATATATAATATGGGCTGAAAGTGCACACTCCCAGCTGCAATATGAGAGTTTTCACATCCAAATCGGAGAAAGGGTTTAGGAATCATAGCTCTGTAATGCATAGCCTCCTCTTTTTCAAGGGACCAAAAGTAATTGGACAAGGGACTCTAAGGGCTGCAATTAACTCTGAAGGCGTCTCCCTCGTTAACCTGTAATCAATGAAGTAGTTAAAAGGTCTGGGGTTGATTACAGGTGTGTGGTTTTGCATTTGGAAGCTGTTGCTGTGACCAGACAACATGCGGTCTAAGGAACTCTCAATTGAGGTGAAGCAGAACATCCTGAGGCTGAAAAAAAAGAAAAAATCCATCAGAGAGATAGCAGACATGCTTGGAGTAGCAAAATCAACAGTCGGGTACATTCTGAGAAAAAAGGAATTGACTGGTGAGCTTGGCAACTCAAAAAGGCCTGGGCGTCCACGGATGACAACAGTGGTGGATGATCGCCGCATACTTTCTTTGGTGAAGAAGAACCCGTTCACAACATCAACTGAAGTCCAGAACACTCTCAGTGAAGTAGGTGTATCTGTCTCTAAGTCAACAGTAAAGAGAAGACTCCATGAAAGTAAATACAAAGGGTTCACATCTAGATGCAAACCATTCATCAATTCCAAAAATAGACAGGCCAGAGTTAAATTTGCTGAAAAACACCTCATGAAGCCAGCTCAGTTCTGGAAAAGTATTCTATGGACAGATGAGACAAAGATCAACCTGTACAAGAATGATGGGAAGAAAAAAGTTTGGAGAAGAAAGGGAACGGCACATGATCCAAGGCACACCACATCCTCTGTAAAACATGGTGGAGGCAACGTGATGGCATGGGCATGCATGGCTTTCAATGGCACTGGGTCACTTGTGTTTATTGATGACATAACAGCAGACAAGAGTAGCCGGATGAATTCTGAAGTGTACCGGGATATACTTTCAGCCCAGATTCAGCCAAATGCCGCAAAGTTGATCGGACGGCGCTTCATAGTACAGATGGACAATTCCCCAAGCATACAGCCAAAGCTACCCAGGAGTTCATGAGTGCAAAACCGTAGAACATTCTGCAATGGCCAAGTCAATCACCAGATCTTAACCCAATTGAGCATGCATTTCACTTGCTCAAATCCAGACTTAAGACGGAAAGACCCACAAACAAGCAAGAACTGAAGGCTGCGGCTGTAAAGGCCTGGCAAAGCATTAAGAAGGAGGAAACCCAGCGTTTGGTGATGTCCATGGGTTCCAGACTTAAGGCAGTGATTGCCTCCAAAGGATTCGCAACAAAATATTGAAAATAAAAATATTTTGTTTGGGTTTGGTTTATTTGTCCAATTACTTTTGACCTCCTAAAATGTGGAGTGTTTGTAAAGAAATGTGTACAATTCCTACAATTTCTATCAGATATTTTTGTTCAAACCTTCAAATTAAACGTTACAATCTGCACTTGAATTCTGTTGTAGAGGTTTCATTTCAAATCCAATGTGGTGGCATGCAGAGCCCAACTCGCGAAAATTGTGTCACTGTCCAAATATTTCTGGACCTAGCTGTATGTAATCATAATAGGTCTAAAGGGTAAAGTGTCTCCGTGTGGAAAGTCAACATTATGGAATTTATAGGCCACACGGCGCTCTTCGGGGAATTTACATATGGAAATCTCGTCAGAGAGATGGCGGATAGGAGCTCTACGACCACGTACTGGGGTTTTGTAATCCTAAAAGTCAAAGTTGAACCTTTAAAAAGGGAACCTATGAAACTTCTGGTTTGGCTTCTTATCCTAAGTCATATGAAAAAGCTTGTTAAATGGAAGCAACCGCCAGGTTTTTGCCCTATAAACTAGAGTGTGTCATAATGGCGCCAGGAGTCTGATGAAAATGATATCTTTAGGTGGATTGCAGAATAATCTTTGTTCAAAACCTACAGAAATTACAGAATTTGTGCTGATGCTTGAACATCAGGGCGACACTAGGTGGGGTTGGGTCCTCTGTAATGATTCCTCCTCCTGCCTTACCTCATTTTTTCATTCATATGACACAGTCTTCAACAACATGGAATCAGCGCATGCGCGAACCACGATCTCCGGCGTCATTTTACTAAGGACACCCTGGAAATGACTGAGTGGCGGCGGCGCATGCGCTGATGAAAAAAAAAAGAAAAATTCAATCTGCACATGCGCCGGTCATATTCGTCTCCAGTGTCTTCAATAAAATGGCGCAGGAGATCGCAGTACGCACTTGCACTGATTCTGGCGCCATTTTAATGTAGAACACGTCACAATAGAAATGCGTTCATGCCGCCAACATCGGTAATGGCGCCTGCAGCGCAAAATTTAAAAGGAGAAAAGGAGGCAAGGCAGAAGGAGGAATCATCACAGAGAACATGAACCACCAAGTCCCACCCTGATGCTTAAGGTACCGCACCACTAACGTCATTTTGGAAAGTTTGGACAAAGATTGCTCTGCAATAAAGCCTCGGATTTCTCAACTAAACTTATCACTTTAATCAGCATCCTAGCGCCATTATTTCACTGCCTCTGGTTTATAGGGCAAAAACCTTGTGTTTGGTTCCCTCTAACAAGCTTCTTCACATGACTTCGGATAAGAAGCATAACCAGAAGCATCAATTGGAGACAAGGTGATTTAGGGTTTTTGCTCCTCATCAGTGCAAAGCAGGAGATCTGATTTGGCTAGGTGAGAGGCTTCTGATGGGATTCTGAAGAGTAACCTTTCTCCTGGAGGAGAGCCCAAGTCAGGCCAAGTGGTGAACTCTCCACAGCACTGATGACGGGTAAACACCCAAAACATGTGTCTACAAATGGAGTTTCTAGTTTAGCTGCTTTTGCCAAGTCATGTGGCAAGGCTCATTAACGGGTTAATATTGATTTTTAGGATTCTACATCCAACAGGGCACATTACTAATACTGTCCGTTGCCTCTTCAAAGAAGCTACTGTGTTTTTTTTCCGGAAATAAGACAGGGTCTTATATTATTTATTGCCATGAAAGATGCGCTATGGGGCTTATACATCAGGGGATGTCTTTTTTTTTTTTTTTTTTTTGCAATGAACAGAAATCCACATTTATTCAAATATAGTCTTCTGCAATTAAGAGACCTTTTGGTGACAACTCAGTCACATGATGTGATGTCACAAAGGTCCTTAAGCAGTCTTATCAGGATATAAACGCTGGGGCCTCTAGGAGGATGGGGGCCTTGTGAAATTACCCGGTTTGCTCTCCCTTTTCCCTAATGCCAGCCCTCCATACCAGGCTGTCTCCTGTTCAGTTCTTTCAGACTGCTGTGAGAGACCTTTGATCACATGACTGTGAAGTCATCGAAGGTCCTTAAACACTCTTACCCTCAGAATACAACTGCTGAGGTCCCTAAGAGAGTGGGGCCCTGAGAAATTGTGCAGTTTGGCTCCCCCCACCGTCAGTTCTGACTGTAACTAGGGCTTATTTTGGAGGAGGGCTTACATTTTAAGTATACTCCAAAAATCCTGTAAAAAAAATCATGCTAGGACATATTTTCAGAGTAGGTCTTATTTTCGGGAAACACGGTATTTGCTTTTAGTGGAGAGTTGTAACTGTGGAAATGCCGACCACCTCTCCACTCATGGCTTAACGAGTGACGGCTCCGTTCTCGGGAAAAATGTAGGTCCAAATGGTGGGATCCACTTTACTATATACTGTATTTTTCAGATTATAAGACGCACTTTTACTCCCAAACATTTGGGAGGAAAATGAGGGGTGTCTTATAAGCCAAATGGAGCTTACATGGGAGGGGGGGGGGGGGGGATGGAGAATGGTCAAAGGAGGCAGGGGCAATGCTGCGGGTGCTGAGGCAGGAGTCATCCTAAAAATGTCGGCGGTGCGGGCTTCAAATAATGGCACCTGGCGTCGGCACGTGCACAGATTGAGCTCTCGGCTCAATATCTCATCTGTGCACGCGCCTAATCCAGCCCACCTATCTCCCAACATCGGACTTAAGGAAAATGGCACCCGGAGGTGGTGCATGCGCAGATGAGATCTCGGCCGACAGATTAATCTGCACTTGCACCGGTTTTCCTTAAGTCCGATGTTAGGAGATCAATGGGCCAGAGGAGGCGTAAGAGCAGATGAAATCTTGAGTTGAGAGCTCAAATTTGCACACGCGCTGATTCCGGGCACCATTTTCCTTAAGTCCGATGTTGGGAGATCAATGGAATGGAGGTGGCACGTGCACAGATGACATCTTGAGCCGACAGCTCAATCTGCGCATGCGCCGACTCCGGGCGCCATTTCTTTGACGCCCAAACCACTCAGTTTCTGGATGTTTCCTGCCTCACAGCAACCACCCGATGCATCGCCCTACTCCACCACCTCTCCTGCCTCTTGTGATCCCACTTCACCACCGCTGGATTTTAAGATGGACCCCATATTTTGTTTTTTACCCTTTTCTTTTCTCTAAATTTGGAGTGCGTCTTATAAAAAGAAAAATACGCTATTTATGACACGTTTTTAATCAAAAATCAATCGAGCTTGCAGCCGGAATTGTGTATTTTACCTTCATAATCCGCCTTCTTTGTGGCCTCGAGGTTCCTCCACTCGGTTCCTACCAATCTGCTAAGTTCCCCAAAAGAGTAGTCTGGATGTTGGGCTTTAATAACCGCCCTCATTTCACTACTGAAAAGGATGTACCCGCTCATGTTAATCTTCCTCTTGCCTCCTTCCTTCTTGGTGCTGTTCTTGCCCGACTTTGGCGTTGACTGGAATGGAGAAAACGTTAGATATTTCTTTCGGACGTCCTAGACGACAACATTGCCATTCTTAAAATAGGATCATATTTAGAATTACTGACACCCAGTGAGAAAAAAAAAAAAAAGAGGAATTTTTTTTTAATTTATTTTTTTCGGTGGCTGTTGCTGACCCCAGGCAGTCGTAGGCTAAATCCGTGGTTAGAGAGTGGACAGTTTCGGTATGGTTCTATGTTAGATGAGATCTAGGAAATGGAGACACGTAAGGAAAAAAAAACAAACCACCGACAAGCTAGGAAGACATTCAGCAGAAACGCAAGCACAGCCACGACAAAGCAGCAATACCACGCAATCCGCCCCCCCAACCCCAGAGAGAAGAGGTTACTAGCCATCTAAATACTGGAAAATAAACACTGGGCCTGACCTCGGCTCCCAAAATTTACCTTTCCGTTGTCTAAACCCTGTTTGGGTAATTTGCTGTCCACTGTTTCCCCTGGTTCGCCGCCATCTTTGGTTTGTTTGTCACTGGGTGTCTCAGTGGGTTCTGGCTCTTTTACGCTTTCCCCTTGCGTCAATAAGGGAGGGGAGGGAGGCCTGACCGCAGGCGTCAGGTCGTCGGTGCATCGGGGGGAGCTCGGTTGCGCGGCGGTGGCCTGATTTAGTGTTATTAAAAACACCAATTGCAAAAAAGGATTGACAAAAAAAAAATAAATAATAATAATAATTGTAGTAAAAATAATAATAATATCTGCATTTGTAAGAAAGACAGGGAATAGCATGAGCTAGGAGACAACATATAGAAGATGTAGATGTATACGTGGTATTGCTGCTTTTCTTTATTCTGTCCAAGCGGCAAAAGCCTCTGCAAAACCGGGAGTCCCCAACAAACATGGAACCCCAACTGATAACGCCACAGGATGAGCCGAAAGCGCCCCGCTAATGACAGCACGTCACACGGAAAATGGAAAAGCCTCTTTACCTCATCGGTTTTGAAGAATCACCAAAGACGTTCGCCGTAAAGAAGGGAATTTTGTTTACTTACCGTAAATTCCTTTTCTTCTAGCTCCAATTGGGAGACCCAGACAATTGGGTGTATAGCTACTGCCTCCGGAGGCCACACAAAGCACTACACTTAAAAGTGTAAAGCCCCTCCCCTTCTGCCTATACACCCCCCGTGGGATCACGGGCTCCTCAGTTTTAGTGCAAAAGCAAGAAGGAGGAAAGCCAATAACTGGTTTAAAAACAAATTCAATCCGAAGAAACATCGGAGAACTGAAACCATTCAACATGAACAACATGTGTACCCGAAAAAACAAAAATCCCTAAGAAAACAGGGCGGGTGCTGGGTCTCCCAATTGGAGCTAGAAGAAAAGGAATTTACGGTAAGTAAACAAAATTCCCTTCTTCTTTGTCGCTCCTAATTGGGAGACCCAGACAATTGGGACGTCCAAAAGCAGTCCCTGGGTGGGTAAAATAACACCTCGTGACAGGACCGTAAAACAGCCCTTTCCTACAGGTGGGCAACCGCCGCCTGAAGGACTTGTCTACCTAGGCTGGCGTCCGCCGAAGCGTAGGTATGCACCTGATAATGCTTGGTGAAAGTGTGCAGACTCGACCAGGTAGCCACCTGGCACACCTGCTGAGCCGTAGCCTGGTGCCGTAATGCCCAGGACGCACCCACGGCTCTGGTAGAATGGGCCTTCAGCCCTGAGGGAACCGGAAGCCCAGCAGAACGGTAGGCTTCAAGAATTGGTTCCTTGATCCACCGAGCCAAGGTGGATTTGGAAGCTTGCGACCCTTTACGCTGACCAGCGACAAGGACAAAGAGTGCATCCGAGCGGCGCAGGGGCGCCGTGCGGGAAATGTAGATTCGGAGTGCTCTCACCAGATCCAACAGATGCAAATCCTTTTCACATTGATGAACTGGATGAGGACACAAAGAAGGTAAGGAGATATCCTGATTGAGATGAAAGGGGGATACCACCTTAGGGAGAAACTCCAGAATCGGGCGCAGAACCACCTTGTCCTGGTGAATCACCAGGAAGGGAGATTTGCATGACAGCGCTGCTAGCTCGGACACTCTCCTAAGAGAGGTGACCGCTACTAGAAAAGTCACTTTCTGTGAAAGGCGAGAAAGGGAAACATCCCTCATAGGCTCGAAAGGCGGCTTCTGGAGAGCAATTAGAACCCTGTTCAGATCCCAGGGCTCTAACGGCCGCTTGTAAGGCGGGACGACATGACAAACCCCTTGCAGGAACGTGCGTACCTGAGGAAGTCGTGCTAGGCGCTTCTGAAAAAATACAGATAGCGCTGAGACTTGTCCTTTAAGGGAGCCGAGCGACAAACCTTTTTCCAAACCGGATTGTAGGAAGGAAAGAAAAGTAGGCAATGCAAATGGCCAGGGAGAAACTCCCTGAGCAGAACACCAAGATAAGAATATCTTCCACGTCCTGTGGTAGATCTTGGCGGAGGTTGGTTTTCTAGCCTGTCTCATGGTGGCAATGACCTCTTGAGATAATCCTGAATACGCTAGGATCCAGGACTCAATGGCCACACAGTCAGGTTCAGGGCCGCAGAATTCCGATGGAAAAACGGCCCTTGAGACAGCAAGTCTGGTCGGTCTGGTAGCGCCCACGGTTGACCCACCGTGAGATGCCACAGATCCGGGTACCACGACCTCCTCGGCCAGTCTGGAGCGACGAGGATGGCGCGGCGGCAGTCGGACCTGATCTTGCGCAGCACTCTGGGCAACAGTGCCAGAGGTGGGAACACATAAGGTAGCCGGAACTGCGACCAATCTTGAACTAAGGCGTCCGCCGCCAGAGCTCGGTGATCGTGAGACCGCGCCATGAAAACTGGGACCTTGTTGTTGTGCCGGGACGCCATTAGGTCGACGTCCGGCATCCCCCAGCGGCGACAGATCTCCTGAAACACGTCCGGGTGAAGAGACCATTCCCCTGCGTCCATACCCTGGCGACTGAGAAAATCTGCTTCCCAGTTGTCCACGCCTGGGATGTGAACTGCGGATATGGTGGATGCCGTGTCTTCCACCCACGTCAGAATCCGCCGGACTTCCTGGAAGGCTTGCCGACTGCGTGTTCCTCCTTGGTGGTTGATGTATGCCACCGCTGTGGAGTTGTCCGACTGAATTCGGATCTGCTTGCCTTCCAGCCACTGCTGGAAGGCTTGTAGGGCAAAATACACTGCTCTGATTTCCAGAACATTGATCTGAAGGGTGGACTCTTGCTGAGTCCACGTACCCTGAGCCCTGTGGTGGAGAAAAACTGCTCCCCACCCTGACAGACTCGCGTCCGTCGTGACCACCGCCCAGGATGGGGGTAGGAAGGACTTTCCCTTTGACAATGAGGTGGGAAGAAGCCACCACCGAAGAGATTCCTTGGCCGTCTGAGAAAGGGAGACGTTCCTGTCGAGGGACGCCGACTTCCCGTCCCATTGGCGGAGAATGTCCCATTGTAGTGGACACAGATGAAACTGCGCGAAAGGGACTGCCTCCATTGCTGCTACCATCTTCCCTAGGAAGTGCATGAGGCGTCTCAAGGGGTGTGACTGGTCTTGAAGGAGAGATCGCACCCCTGTCTGTAGTGAACGCTGTTTGTCCAGCGGAAGCTTCACTATCGCTGAGAGAGTATGAAACTCCATGCCAAGATATGTTAGCGATTGGGTCGGGGTCAGATTTGACTTGGAAAAGTTGATGATCCACCCGAAACTCTGGAGAGTCTCCAGCGCAACGTTCAGGCTGTGTTGGCATGCCTCTTGAGAGGGAGCCTTGACAAGCAGATCGTCTAAGTAAGGGATCACAGAGTGTCCCTGAGAGTGCAGGACTGCTACCACTGCTGCCATGACCTTGGTGAAGGCCCGTGGGGCTGTCGCCAGACCGAAAGGCAGAGCTACGAACTGAAGGTGTTCGTCTCCTATAACGAAGCGTAGAAAACGCTGATGCTCTGGAGCAATCGGCACGTGGAGATAAGCATCCTTGATGTCTATTGATGCTAGGAAATCTCCTTGAGACATTGCGGCGATGATGGAGCGGAGGGATTCCATCCGGAACCGTCTGGTTTTCACGTACTTGTTGAGAAGTTTTAGGTCCAGAACGGGACGGAAAGATCCGTCCTTTTTTGGCACCACAAACAAATTGGAGTAAAAACCGTGACCTTGCTCCTGAAGAGGAACAGGGATCACCACTCCTTCTGCCTTTAGAGTGCACATCGCCTGCAGAAGAGCATCGGCTCGGTCGGGAGGCGGAGACGTTCTGAAGAATCGAGTTGGAGGACGAGAACTGAACTCTATCCTGTACCCGTGGGACAGAATGTCTCTCACCCAACGGTCTTGGACCTGTGGCAGCCAAATGTCGCCAAAGCGGGAGAGCCTGCCACCGACCGAGGATGCGGAGAGAGGAGGCCGAAAGTCATGAGGAAGCCGCCTTGGTAGCGGGTCTTCCGGCTGTCTTTTTAGGGCGTGACTGAGCCCGCCAAGAATCTGAGTTCCTCTGATCCTTTTGAGTCCTTTTGGACGAGGAGAATTGGGACCTGCCCGAGCCTCGAAAGGACCGAAACCCCGACTGTCCCCTCCTCTGTTGGGGTTTGGTTTGTCTGGGCTGAGGTAAGGATGAATCCTTACCCTTGGACTGTTTAATGATTTCATCCAAACGCTCACCAAACAGTCGATCACCAGAAAATGGCAGACTGGTTAAGCCTTTTTGGACGCAGAATCTGCCTTCCATTCCCTTAACCACAAGGCTCTGCGTAAAACCACGGAGTTGGCGGACGCCACTGCCGTACGGCTCGTAGAGTCCAGAACAGCATTAATCGCGTAAGACGCAAATGCAGACATTTGAGAGGTTAAGGATGCCACCTGCGGAACAGATGTACGTGTGACCGTGTCAATCTGTGTAAGACCAGCTGAAATAGCTTGGAGTGCCCATACGGCTGCGAATGCTGGAGCAAACGACGCGCCGATAGCTTCATAGATGGATTTCAACCAGAGCTCCATCTGTCTGTCAGTGGCATCTTTAAGTGCAGCCCCATCCTCCACTGCAACTATGGATCTAGCCGCAAGCCTGGAGATTGGGGGATCCACCTTGGGACACTGGGTCCAGCCTTTGACCACGTCAGGGGGAAAGGGATAACGTGTATCCTTAAGCCGTTTGGAGAAACGCTTATCTGGATAAGCGTGGTGTTTCTGGACTGCCTCTCTAAAGTCAGAGTGGTCCAGAAAAGTACTTAATTTACGCTTGGGATACCTGAAAAGGAATTTCTCCTGCTGTGAAGCTGACTCCTCCACCGGAGGAGCTGGGGGAGAAATATCCAACATTCTATTGATGGACGCTATAAGATCATTCACTATGGCGTCACCATCAGGTGTATCCAAATTGAGAGCGGTCTCAGGATCAGAATCCTGATCAGCTACCTCCGCCTCATCATACAGAGAGTCCTCCTGCTGGGACCCTGACCAGTGTGATGAAGTCGAGGGCCGCTCATAGCGAGCTCGCTTAGGCTGTCTGGGACTGTCGTCCGTGTCCGAGCCGTCACCCTGGGATGCATGGGACACCCCCGGAGCCCGGAGCTGTTCCAACTGAGGGGGACCAGGGAGCAATGATTCAACAGTGCCCATGGTCTGAGTTACTGGTCTAGACTGCAAAGTTTCTAGAATTTTAGTCATAGTCACAGACAATCTATCAGCAAAAACTGCAAACTCTGTCCCCGTCACCTGGACAGTATTCACAGGTGGTTCTCCCTGGGTCACCTCTAGCAGAGGCCCCGGCCGAGCAGTTGCCACAGGGGCCGAGCACTGCACACAATGGGGGTCAGTGGAACCTGCCGGTAGAGTAGCCTCACATGCGGTGCAAGCAGCATAGAAAGCCTGTGCCTTGGCACCCTTGCTTTTTGCGGATGACATGCTGTTGTCTCCTCTGAGCAATCTAGGAGGGTATATAGCCAAGAATCACCAGCGACCGTACAGTGCAATGTATAGCATGCAAGCATAGAAATACAAATGTACACTTCGGCACTAGTGGGGTCAGCACCAGAGGTGCCGCTTACCGCCCGCTCAAACGCGGGTGTGTGGTCGCCAGAATCCCGTGTCTGGGTCTCCCAGAACTTGTCTCCCCTCTCCAGCTCAGACTGCACACAGGAATGGCTGCCGGCGTTCTGTGAAGAGGGGCGGACCGTGGGCGTGCCTCAGACAAAGTGCGGGAAACTGGCGTCCCACTGTGCCCAGTGTGAGGGCTGGAGTATGTAAAGTAGACTCCAGCCCTCTGCGCTGACATTCTGTACAGCGTCCCGCCCTTCCCCTGACTGGCAGGCCTGGGGGCGGGAACGAAACGAAACTAGGCCGCAAAAGCCGGGGACTCGAGTAATAAGCGCGGCCGTCATACATGCACGGCCAGCGCGGAAGTCCCCGGCGCACCACAAGTCCCAGCCGCGCCGCAGCAAACTGACAGCAGCGGCCGGCGCGGCAGTTCCCAATACATAGACTCACTTAGCAGAGCTGTAGTGAGTAGTGGCACAAGCGTGCGGCGCTGTTGTCCCCGGCACACTAACACACCCAGCAATGCTGCAGTGTGTCTGCGTCTGTATGGGGACACAGAGTACCTTGATGTAGCAGGGCCCTGTCCCTGACGATACTCAGCTCCATATCCAGCAGATTCCCCAGGGGCTGTGGATGGAGCACGGTCTCAGTGCCTGGAGACCGGTAAAATCCCACTTCACCCAGAGCCCTAAGGGGGATGGGGAAGGATGCAGCATGTGGGCTCCAGCCTCCGTACCCGCAATGGGTACCTCAACCTTAACAAACACCGCCGACAAAAGTGGGGTGAGAAGGGAGCATGCTGGGGGCCCTAGTATGGGCCCTCTTTTCTTCCATCCGACATAGTCAGCAGCTGCTGCTGACTAAACAGTGGAGCTATGCGTGGATGTCTGACCTCCTTCGCACAAAGCATGAAAACTGAGGAGCCCGTGATCCCACGGGGGGTGTATAGGCAGAAGGGGAGGGGCTTTACACTTTTAAGTGTAGTGCTTTGTGTGGCCTCCGGAGGCAGTAGCTATACACCCAATTGTCTGGGTCTCCCAATTAGGAGCGACAAAGAAATCACATTTTCCAGTTGTTAAATTATTCACCTGACAGTTGTGTACTTAAAGGGTTAATCCCATCCCAATATGCAGTAGGTGTAATAATAATATTAGAAATACCTCCAATTAGACATGTAGTATAGTTCTTCTGATTCACTATGTCACTTACCTCATGTGCAGGGCATTGCAGGACCTTTGGTATCCATGGTTATGTCCACGCATATAGTCACAGTTAGTTAGTTTCTACTGGTCATAACCATGGATCCTTAAGGTACTGCAATGTCCCCAATCACTATGTCACTTACCTCATGTGCAGGGCATTGCAGGACCTTTAGTATCCATGGTTATGTCCACGCATATAGTCACAGTTAGTTGCTACTGGTCATGACCATGGATCCTTAAGGTACTGCAATGTCCTCCTTCACGATGTCACTTACCTCATGTGCAGGGTATTGCAGGACCTTTGGTATCCATGGTTATGTCCATGCATATAGTGATAGTCAGTTGCCACAGGTCATAACCATGGATCCTTAAGGTACTGCAATGTCTTGATTCACTATGCCACTTACATCATGCGCAGGGCATTGCAGGACCTTTGGTATCCATGGTTATGACCATGGTTATGTCCACACATATGGTCACAGTTAGTTAGCTTCTACTGGTCAGAAGCATGGATTGTTAAGGTACTGCAATGTCCTGATTCACTGTGTC
Source organism: Anomaloglossus baeobatrachus (assembly GCF_048569485.1). Lineage (NCBI taxonomy): Eukaryota > Metazoa > Chordata > Amphibia > Anura > Aromobatidae > Anomaloglossus > Anomaloglossus baeobatrachus. Next base: position 63,308,413 of record NC_134360.1, on the reverse strand, counting down.
ACTTACATCATGTGCAGGAGGGCATTGCAGGACCTTAGGTACCCATTGTTATGTCCACGCATATAGTGACAGTTAATTAGTTGCTGCTGGTTATAACCATTAAAGCGGTATGTCCACCTTCAAGATCCTATTCCAATATGTAGTAGGTGTAGTAATAATTTTACCAAATACCTCCAATTAAAAATGTAGTATAGTTCTCCTGATATAGCTAGGTCTCTTACCGCATGTGCAGGGCATTGCACCAGGGTTGTGGAGTCGGTAAACAAAATCTCCGACTCCAACTCTGACTTCTTAATTTCCCTGATTCTGACTCCAAATTTGACTCCCTCATACAGTTGAAACCCCGTTTCCATCCACTCTCTATAAAGACACATCTGCAGGTTTTTCCCTCCGCTCTCTATAAAGACAGATCTGCAGGTTTTTCCCACCGCTCTCTATAAAGACACATCTGCAGGTTTTTCCCTCCGCTCTCTATAAAGACACATCTGCAGGTTTTTCCCTCCGCTCTCTATAAAAAGACACATCTGCAGGTTATTCCCTCCGCTCTCTATAAAAAGACACATCTGCAGGTTTTTCCCTCCGCTCTCTATAAAAAAGACACATCTGCAGGTTATTCCCTCCGCTCTCTATAAAGACACATCTGCAGGTTTTTCTCACTTTCTGACATGAAATGAGAATTAACCTTTCCCGTTTTTGGTTAATCAGGAACCAAAATTATTTATATTTGTCAAATGCCAGAATAATAATGAGAGAGAATGTTTTATAGCATTTTTATTACTTTCTGCAAAGTCAAAAGTTTCCCTCCATATCATTAGTATTCGGTACCATTGCCCTGACCCTGTATGACTTGGGTGAAACATTCTGGATCTGGCTTCTCACAATAGTTGGTGGAATTTGGGCCCATTCCTTCTGACAGACCTGGTGTAACTGAGCCATGTTTGTTGGTCGCCTTGCTTGCACTGGCATTTTCCATTTTTCCCATAAATTTGCAGTAGGTTTCAGATGAGGGCTTTGTGATGGCCACTCCAAAACATTGACTTTGTTATCCTTAAGCCACTTTGTAACCAGTTTGGCAGTAGCTTCAAGTCATTGTCCATTTGGAAGACCCCTTTCCGCCCAAGCTTTAAGTTCCTGGCTGATGTCTTGAGATGTTCTTCAGTATTGCCCCATAATCTTCTTTCCTCATGATGCCAGATATTTTGTGACATGCACCAGTCCCTCCTGCAGCAAAACAACCCCACAACATGATGCTGCCTCCCCCGTGTTTCACAGTTGAGATGGTGTTCTTAGGCTTCAAAGCTTCTCCCTTTTCCCTCCAAACATAAAGATGGTTATTATGGTCAAACAGTTCAATTTTAGTTTCGTCAGACCACAGGACATGTCTCTAAACAGTGGGCTCGTGCAAACAATGTAGTTTCTTTTGGAGTAATGGCTTCTTCCTGGCAGAGTGGCCTTTCAACCCATGTTGATACAGTACTCGTTTCACTGTGGATAATGACACAATCTTACCAGCTTCCTCCAGCATCTTCACAAGGTCTTCTGCTTTTGATCTTGGGTTGATATGCACATGTCTGACCAAAGCACATTCATCTCTGGTATACAGAACCCATCTCCTTCCTGTATTGTCGATGTGAAGTTTTTTATTGCTATTTTTTGATAAAGAAATATTTTTATAATTAGCCTTAAATGCTCCCATTTATTCTCCTTATATATATGATTCATATGGAGTGGCTTCAGTTTAAAACATAAAAGTATATACGAGATGTGTATTGGTCAATCTTATGTGTATCTCCTTCCTGAGCGGTATGATGGCTGGACATTCCCATCTTGTTTGTAGTTGTGTATAATTGTTTGTACAGATGAACAAATCAGTTTTCGGTATCCGGAAATTGCACCCAATGATGAACCAGACCAAGTCCACAATTCTCTTCCTGAGATCTTGGCTGATTTCTTTTGACTTTCCCACGATGCTACACAAAGAAGCAGTGTGTTTCAGGTGTGCATTAAAATACATCCACAGGTGTGTCTGTAATTAACTCAGATGTTGCCAATAAGCCTATCAGAAGCTTCCAAAAACATGACATCATATGGGCTGTCCCATATTGTTTAAAGGCACAGTACTCTTAGTGTATGTAAACGTTTGACTTTGCAGGAAGTAATAAAAATGCCTTAAAACATTCTCGCTCATTATTCTGGCATTTGACAAATATAAATAATTTTGGTTCCTAATGGACCTTAAACGGGAAAGGTTTATTCTGATTTCATGTCAGATAGAGGGAAAAACCTGCAGATGTGTCTTTATAGAGAGCGGAGGGAAAAACCTGCAGATGTGTCTTTATAGAGAGCGGAGGGAAAAACCTGCAGATGTGTCTTTATAGAGAGCAGAGGGAAAAACCTGCAGATGTGTCTTTATAGAGAGCGGAGGGAAAACCCTGCAGATGTGTCTTTATAGAGAGCGGAGGGAAAACCCTGCAGATGTGTCTTTATAGAGAGCGGAGGGAAAAACCTGCAGATGTGTCTTTATAGAGAGCGGAGGGAAAACCCTGCAGATGTGTCTTTATAGAGAGCGGAGGGAAAAACCTGCAGATGTGTCTTTATAGAGAACGGAGGGGAAAACCCTGCAGATGTGTCTTTATAGAGAGCGGAGGGAAAAACCTGCAGATGTGTCTTTATAGAGAACGGAGGGGAAAACCTGCCGATGTGTCTTTATAGAGAACGGAGGGAAAAACCTGCCGATGTGTCTATATAGAGCGTGGAGGGAAAAACCTGCAGATGTGTCTTTATAGAGAGCGGAGGGAAAAACCTGCAGATGTGTCTTTTTAGATAGTGAATGTAAACTTCTGGTTTCAATTGTACATCACTCACGTGTGTGATAAATTTACTGTAGTACAATGGTAACATCACTACTTCTATCATGGAGCTGAAGTGCAGCACAGATTCATCTCAACTAAAAGCCGAGATTCTTTGATCAGGAGCAGAACAGACATTTATAGGACATTTCACAACTTTCCCAAATTCTTATAAAAAAATATTCATCACATTCTGCATTGAACGGCTGTACCCAATTTATTATATATCTTAGGAGTCGGTCCATTTTATACCAACTACAACTCAGACTCCACGCCTCTGACTCCACAGCCCTGCATTGCATGGTTATGGCCACAGCAACTGTCACTATATGAATGGATGAAATCATGGATATCTAAGCTGCAATGCCCTGCACATGAAGTAAGAGACTTGGCTATATCAGGAGAATGGGACAACATTTCTAATTGGAGGTATTTGGCAAGATTATTGTACTACATATTGGGATAGGATCTTGGAGATGGAAAGGGATATAACCTAGCATATACAGGAGGGTCTTTGCTCAGGACCACCTCTATGTGCTAACAAGCAGTGGCATGTAAATGTTCAGCTCACAATACTAAATTTTCACCGGTGGGGAAGGTTTTTTAGGGATTACCCCATGGTGATCAGCCAATTTTGATATTGATGAGACGGCCCCTTTAACGAGGCGAGGTCCCGGAGGCGCTTTATAAGCAGCACTCCTCTGACCAATGCTCCCCATATTAATAGTATTGTTAATTCCCAAACCCCCTTTTCCCCCTCTCCCATTATTCTTTTCTTGATTTTGGCCCAATTAAATGGGCTGGTGTGCACACTATTTATTTTTAATATTAAATACATGTATGTAGGGCTAAATGATTGCAGTTCAGTTTCATTCAGAATTGTGGACGTTTCGTAGACGACGTCCATCAAGTTTATCCTATACCCCAACATCTTTATCCAGAGGAGGCAAAACCCCCGTGAAGCAGGGGCTAATTTCCCCATATTAGGAGCAAAATTCCTTCTCAACTCCCATCACAGAATCTACCACCCATAACTTGTAATATATTTTTCAGAAAAAGGCATCATGGACATCCTTTTTTAGTGAATTAGCCATTACAACATTTTGTGGAAGTTTAGGTCATCACCTGCTTTGCACTGTATGGCAGATTGCAAAATGAGTCAACTGAGACACCATCAGTGAGCTCCTTCTGACAGCAAAGTAACTTTTTTTTTATCTTTTTGTGAGCTCTTCTCAGCTATTTTATGACCACAGATCAAAGGGAATCGAAATCTGTAAAAGCAATTTTTATTTTGTATGAAACCTATTTATAAAATTAAATGTTTAGCCCCAGATACATATATTTCAGTATATGGTTAGTATATTTTTGAGCATACACTCACTGAAAAAAAGCAGATTAATAGGTGGCAGTACATGAAAATTATCACTCAAATGAAATGTGTCCCTTTGGCTGAGGGCACACGTATTAAAGGGACATTTGTGTGTCCTTTATTACTAGTTGGTGTCATTAAAAGGCTCTATATACCTAAAAATGCAGGGTAACCTTGACCTTTAACTGCTGCAGTGTTGTAAACCTTCTGCTTGCTCTGGGGTTGCTATGGTAGCAAATTCACATGTCAGGATGCAGGAGTTACAATGTTTATTTTACCATGGCAACCCCAGAGTAAGCATAATATGCTGCTTATCATTCGACAACTTTATATTGGTCAATATGTTCAATGTAATATCTTACACGAAAGTATTGGAAGCATTTAAGGGAATCTGTCACCAGGTTTTTGTTACCTAATCAGAGAGCAGCATAACGTAGGGGCAGAGATCCTGATTCCAGCAATGTGTCACTTACTGGGATGTGTGTTGCTATTTCAACAAAATCAGTGTTTTATCAGCAGGAGATTATCACTACAGGAGAAGTTGTCTTGTGCCTCCTAGTCCAACCATGCCCCAGGCACTAATTGGCAGCTTTCTGTGTACAGATCCCGATTCCAGAGATGTGTCACTTACTGGGCTTCTTGCTGTAGTTTTGATAAAATCTCTCTTTAATCAGATCAGTAGGAGCTTATCATTTCAGGACTAGTAAACCTGTTGCCAGGTAGTCCTCAATTATCGTGAGGACTGTATAACCTTGCCTCGGCACTGATTGGCAGTTTTGTGTACAAATCCCGATTCCAGAGATATGTCACTTACTGGGCTGCTTGCTGTAGTTTTGATAAAATCACTGTTTAATCAGCATGTGCTTATCATTTGAGAACTAGAAAATCAGCTGACAGGTAGTCCTCCATTCTCCATTATCATGGGCGCTGTATAACCCTGCCCCCACCACTGATTGCCAGCTTACTGTGTACAAATCCTGATTACAGTGATGTGTCACTTAGTGGGCTGCTTGCTGTAGTTTTGATAAGCTTATGCTGATTAAACAATGAATTATTTGAAGACTAGTAAGTCTTCTGCAGGTAGTCCTCCATTATCAGGAGCACTGTATAACCCCGCCCCCACCACTGATTGGCAACTTTCTGTAATGTGGGCGGGGTTATAAAGAGCTCAGCATTCAGAGAACTGCTAGATCTGCAGCAGATAAAACGGATTACATGAAATCTGCAGGAAGCAGCCCAGTAAGTGATATATATCGCTGGAATCAGGGGTCTCTGCCCCTACATTATTCAGCACTCAGATTACATAGGAAAAAGTATGAATTTTATTGTATTAAAAATATGAAAAAATATAATTAAATCCTGTTATAACTTGGTCCATTTTCAGTGTGAGCGCGACAGACAAACACAATAAAACGTTACCTGCACAATGAGTAAACAGGGGGAACAAAACATAGAACCATATCCCTTTCCAATATCTAATGTTAAGTCCACTTTAAGGTCCTGGGGGATAAACAAATGTTAAACCTGGTCTGAAATTCGAGGTGCGGGGTATCTGGACATCGCATAGTGCTGAGGGCGACACGGGCGGCTCAGCAATGTGGACCCCTGCGTGGTTCGGAGTCACAGTGCAGACCTGTGTGTGCGGCCCCCCGTCACTTACCTGCTGCGGAGTGTACTGCAGGAGCTCCAATTCACCCGTTATGGGGGTCTGGAGCTGGGGAAGCGAGGAGGCGTCCATCATCTCGCCGTCATCATCACCCATGTCTTCAATATCATCGTCCGCACCCTCCAGCTCCGCAAACTTGGCCTCTAAATCTTGGATCTTCTTTTCCAAGAGTGGAGATGGTTCTTTTTGGGGCACAATAGGTTTCCTAAGAAAATGAACAGGACTACAATTATATCCCCTTGTATTTATTAATCTAGTGAATGGGGTTTGTCCCCTGTCAGAAAATCCATAACCCGGAGTGCATTTGGTTATAAAAAAAAAATACAAACAAAAACAGTGCCTTATTCACTGTCCCCAGGTCCATTGCCTAGTCTCCATAGCCCTTGGCTGATCATGATGACAGCCCAGCCGCTCTCAGCGGGGTGTTTTGTCTACACAGGCAGCGCAACCACTGAGCTCACTGATTGGGATTGGCTGCAGCGCTACGTCACATTGACAGTGCGGGGGGAGCCAGTCAGTGAGCACAGCCGCTCTCAGCGGGGTGTATCATCTACACAGGCAGCGCAACCACTGAGCTCACTGATTGGGATTGGCTGCAGCGCTACGTCACATTGACAGTGCGGGAGCCAGTCAGTGAGCACAGCCGCTCTCAGCGGGGTGTACTGTCTACACAGGCAGCGCAACCACTGAGCTCACTGATTGGGATTGGCTGCAGCGCTACGTCACATTGACAGTGCGGGGGGAGCCAGTCAGTGAGCTCAGCCGCTCTCAGCGGGGTGTATCATCTACAACAGGCAGCGCAACCACCGAGCTCACTGATTGGGATTGGCTGCAGCGCTACGTCACATTGACAGTGCGGGGGGGGCCAGTCAGTGAGCTCAGCCGCTCTCAGCGGGGTGTACTGTCTACACAGGCAGCGCAACCACTGAGCTCACTGATTGGGATTGGCTGCAGCGCTACGTCACATTGACAGTGCGGGGGGAGCCAGTCAGTGAGCTCAGCCGCTCTCAGCGGGGTGTACTGTCTACACAGGCAGCACAACCACCGAGCTCACTGATTGGGATTGGCTGCAGCGCTAACATCACACTTGACAGTGCGGGGGGAGCCAGTCAGTGAGCTCAGCCGCTCTCACGGGGTGTACTGTCTACACAGGCAGCGCAACCACTGAGCTCACTGATTGGGATTGGCTGCAGCGCTACGTCACATTGACAGTGCGGGGGGAGCCAGTCAGTGAGCTCAGCCGCTCTCAGCGGGGTGTATCATCTACAACAGGCAGCGCAACCACCGAGCTCACTGATTGGGATTGGCTGCAGCGCTACGTCACATTGACAGTGCGGGGGGGCCAGTCAGTGAGCTCAGCCGCTCTCAGCGGGGTGTACTGTCTACACAGGCAGCGCAACCACTGAGCTCACTGATTGGGATTGGCTGCAGCGCTACGTCACATTGACAGTGCGGGGGGAGCCAGTCAGTGAGCTCAGCCGCTCTCAGCGGGGTGTACTGTCTACACAGGCAGCGCAACCACTGAGCTCACTGATTGGGATTGGCTGCAGCGCTAACATCACATTGACAGTGCGGGGGGGAGCCAGTCAGTGAGCTCAGCTGCTCTCAGCGGGGTGTACCGTCTACACAGGCAGCTGAGCTCGCCGATTGGTGGTCGCACTGTGAATGTGATGTTAACGCTGCAGCCAATCCCAGACACCAGGGGCAGAGGCGGAGACTTTGCATTGGATCCTGGAACAGTGAGTAAAGTATACAAACATCATTAGGGGTCTATCTGAATGGGGACCACCCCTTTAAAAAGACTGCGGACCCCCTGACTGGTCTTCAGCTGTGATGTGGAATTTCAGCAATATGCTAGGATAAGCAACTACATTGATTACTTAGTTAATATCAGTAGTGTTTATTACATTTCCAACTAATCAGCATGTGACATTATATTAAATGGAGTTTGTCAGCCCAAAATGACTGTTCAAACCAAGCACAGGCTCCATCTACTTGTTATACATCTATATCTGCTCTCCTCTGCCTTCTGTAAAGCCAGAGCTCTCAATGAAGAGGAGGGGGATAAAGATGAAAACCAAGAAGACGGGCCACGCCAAAGAGTAAGGAGCGCCTGTGCTTGGTTTGAACAGTCACTCTGTGCTAACAGATTGCCTTAAGGTGACTCCCTATACATTAGGAGGGACCTTTTGTAAAATATTCTATGTTGATGTGTGGCTCATTTTACAGAGGTTTTCCCGGCATCCCATACTGATCATCTGTCCATAGGGCAGGCCATCAATATCAGGGGAGCGGTTATATAGAGGAGGGGACACAACAAATGTGCTTTACCTGAAATAGTAAATTTCGTCATCCACAACCTTGGCCGACAGAGAGAACCTTTTCAGCCCCTTAAACCTCTTCATTTGTTTGTCGGTCTCGTTATAACGACTCTCACACAGCAGCACGTCGTTCTCGGGGATTTCCGTTGGACGGCAAGACAGAAAATCCTTAAAGGATAAGACGGCGCACTTTCCTAGAAAAAACAAGAAAACGGGAGAAACGGTCATCCCCAAAATTCTATTTCATCCACTTATCCAGCCCTATCAATGCTTTAGTTTTGTCACAACAGTTTTGTATGGAAATGAGGGCTCCGTGGTGCACCCTTAGGGTGGTCAAAGATTCCATCATGTCAATCAATGGGCATCACACACCCCCTTAGCTTTATTGCACGCCCTGAGCAGACATGCCGGACCTGCAGCTCCTTACTATGGGCAAGAAAGTGCTGTCAATCAAGCTAACGACAGGTGCACTGCATGCCGATTGAGGGGGTGAAATGGTGACCTCAACCCATGGCCACACCAAGGGGGGCGGAATGGTGACCTGAACCTTTGGCCACACCAAGGATGGCAGAATGGTGACCTGAACCTTTGGACACACCAAGGATGGCAGAATGGTGACGTGAACCTTTGGCCACACCAAGGGGGGCGGAATGGTGACCTGAACCTTTGGCCACACCAAGGGGGGCGGAATGGTGACCTGAACCTTTGGACACACCAAGGATGGCAGAATGGTGACGTGAACCTTTAGCCACACCAAGGATGGCAGAATGGTGACCTGAACCTTTAGCCACACCAAGGATGGCAGAATGGTGACCTGAACCTTTGGCCACACTAAGGGGCACTTTGCACACTACGACATCGCAGGTGTGATGTCGGTGGGGTCAAATCGAAAGTGACGCATTTCCAGCGTCGCTCTCAACATCGTAGTGTGTAAAGCATTTTTGATACGATTAACAAGCACAAAAGCATCGTAATCGTATCATCGGTGTAGCGACGGACAATTCCATGAATTGGGAAAGACCGATGTTACGATGTTGTTCCTCGTTCCTGCGGCAGCACACATCGCTGTGTGTGAAGCCGCAGGAGAGAGGAACATCTCCTACCTGCGTCCAGCCCGGCTATGCGGAAAGAAAAAGGTGGGCGGGATGTTTACGTCCCACTCATCTCCGCCCCTCCGCTTCTATTGGCTGCCTGCCGTGTGACGTCGCTATGACGCCGCCACGACCCACCCCCTTAGGAAGGAGGCGGTTCGCCGGCCAGAGCGACGTCGCAGGGCAGGTAAGTGCATGTGAAGCTAATGTAGCGATAATGTTCGCTACGGCTGCTATCACCATGATATCGCAGCTGCGACGGGGGCGGGGACTATCGCGCTCGGCATCGCAGCATCGGCTTGCGATGTCGTAGTGTGCAAAGTGCCCCTAAGGATGGCAGAATGGTGACCTGAACCTTTGGCCACACCAAGGGGGGTGGAATGGTGACCTGAACCTTTGGCCACACCAAGGGGGGTGGAATGATGACCTGAACCTTTGGCCACACCAAGGGGGGTGGAATGGTGACCTGAACCTTTGGCCACACCAAGGGGGGTGGAATGGTCACCTGAACCTTTGGCCACACCAAAGGGGGTGGAATGGTCACCTGAACCTTTGGCCACACCAAGGGGGGTGGAATGGTGACCTGAACCTTTGGCCACACCAAGGGGGGTGGAATGGTGACCTGAACCTTTGGCCACACCAAAGGGGGTGGAATGGTCACCTAAACCTTTGGCCACACCAAGGGGGGTGGAATGGTCACCTGAACCTTTGGCCACACCAAGGGGGGCGGAATGGTGACCTGAACCCTTGGCCACACCAAGGATGGCAGAATGGTGACCTAAACCTTTGGTCACACCAAGGGTGCACTGAGGAGCCCTCATTTAGATAAAGAAGGGAATTTTGTTACTTACCGTAAATTCCTTTTCTTCTAGCTCTTATTGGGAGACCCAGACGATTGGGGTATAGCTACTGCCCTCTGGAGGCCACACAAAGCACTACATTAAAAGTGCAAGGCCCCTCCCCCTCTGGCTATACCCCCCCCGTGGTATCACGGGTTCTCCAGTTTTAGTGCCAAAGCAAGAAGGAGGAAGCCAATAACTGGTTTAAACAAATTAACTCCGAATAACATCGGAGAACTGAAAAACCGTTCAACATGAACAACATGTGTACCCGCAAACAACAAAAAAACATCCCGAAGGACAACAGGGCGGGTGCTGGGTCTCCCAATAAGAGCTAGAAGAAAAGGAATTTACGGTAAGTAACAAAATTCCCTTCTTCTTCAGCGCTCTATTGGGAGACCCAGACGATTGGGACGTCCAAAAGCTGTCCCTGGGTGGGTAAAGAAATACCTCATGTTAGAGCTGCAAAACAGCCCTCCCCTACGGGGGTGTCACTGCCGCCTGCAGGACTCTTCTACCTAAGCTGGCATCCGCCGAAGCATAGGTATGCACCTGATAATGCTTGGTGAAAGTGTGCAGACTGGACCAGGTAGCTGCCTGGCACACCTGTTGAGCCAAAGCCTGGTGACGTAATGCCCAGGACGCACCCACGGCTCTGGTTGAGTGGGCTTTTAGCCCTGAAGGAACCGGAAGCCCCGCAGAACGGTAGGCCTCTAGAATTGGTTCTTTGATCCATCGAGCCAGGGTGGCTTTAGAAGCCTGCAACCCCTTGCGCGGACCAGCGACAAGGACAAAAAGTGCATCGGCACGGCGCATGGGCGCCGTGCGGGAAATGTAGATTCTGAGTGCTCTCACCAGATCTAGCAAACGTAAGTCCTTTTCATACCGGTGAACCGGATGAGGACAAAAAGAAGGCAAGGATATATCCTGATTAAGATGAAAAGAGGATACGACCTTAGGGAGAAACTCCGGAATAGGGCGCAGCACTACCTTGTCCTGGTGGAACACCAGGAAGGGAGCCTTGGATGACAGAGCTGCCAGCTCAGACACTCGCCGAAGCGATGTGATCGCAACAAGAAACGCCACTTTCTGTGACAGCCGAGAAAAGGAAACTTCCTTCAGAGGCTCGAAGGGCGGCTTCTGGAGAGCAACTAGTACCCTGTTCAGATCCCATGGATCTAACGGCCGCTTGTACGGGGGCACAATATGACAGACCCCCTGCAGGAACGTGCGCACCTTAGAAAGACGTGCTAGACGCTTCTGAAAAAACACGGATAGTGCCGAAACTTGCCCTTTAAGGGAGCTGAGCGACAAGCCCTTTTCTAACCCCGATTGCAGGAAGGAAAGAAACTTGGGCAATGCAAATGGCCAGGGAGACACTCCCTGAGCAGAGCACCAGGATAAGAAAATCTTCCACGTTCTGTGGTAGATCTTAGCCGAATTCGACTTTCTAGCTTGTCACATTGTGGCAACGACTCCTTGAGATAATCCTGCAGATGCTAGGATCCAGGACTCAATGGCCACACAGTCAGGTTCAGGGCCGCAGAATTCTGATGGAAAAACGGCCCTTGGGACAGTAAGTCTGGTCGGTCTGGCAGTGACCACGGTCGACCGATCGTGAGATGCCACAGATCCGGATACCACGACCTCCTCGGCCAGTCTGGAGCGACGAGTATGATGCGGCTGCACTCGGATCTGATCTTGCGTAGCACTCTGGGCAAGAGCGCCAGAGGCGGAAACACGTATGGGAGCTGAAACTGCGACCAATCTTGAACCAAGGCGTCTGCCGCCAGAGCTCTTTGATCGCGCGACCTCGCCATGAATGCCGGGACCTTGTTGTTGTGCCGGGATGCCATTAGGTCGACGTCCGGCACTCCCCAGCGGCGACAGATTTCCTGAAACACGTCCGGGTGAAGGGACCATTCCCCTGCGTCCATGCCCTGGCGACTGAGGAAGTCTGCTTCCCAGTTTTCTACGCCTGGGATGTGAACCGCGGATATGGTGGATGCTCTGTCCTCCACCCACATTAGAATGCGCCGGACTTCTTGGAAGGCTTGCCGACTGCGCGTCCCTCCTTGGTGGTTGATGTATGCCACCGCTGTGGAGTTGTCCGATTGGATTCGGATCTGCTTTCCTTCCAGCCACTGTTGGAAGGCCATTAGAGCAAGATACACTGCTCTGATCTCCAGAACATTGATCTGAAGGGTGGACTCCTGCGGAGTCCACGTCCCCTGAGCCCTGTGGTGGAGAAATACTGCTCCCCACCCTGACAGACTCGCATCTGTCGTGACTACTGCCCAGGATGGGGGCAGGAAGGATCTTCCCTGAGACAATGAGGTGGGAAGGAGCCACCATTGTAGGGAGTCCTTGGCCGTCTGGGAAAGCGAGACTTTCCTGTCCAGGGACGTTGACTTCCCGTCCCATTGGCGGAGAATGTCCCATTGAAGTGGGCGCAGATGAAACTGCGCAAAGGGAACTGCTTCCATGGCTGCCACCATCTTCCCTAGGAAATGCATTAGGCGCCGCAAGGGATGCAACTGGCCCTGCAGAAGAGATTGCACCCCTGTCTGTAGTGACCGCTGCTTGTTCAGCGGAAGCTTCACTATCGCTGCTAGAGTATGAAACTCCATGCCAAGATACGTTAGTGATTGAGTCGGTGATAGGATCGACTTTGGAAAGTTGATGATCCATCCGAAAAACTGTAGGGTCTCCAGCGTAGCATTCAGGCTGCGCTGACATGCCTCTTGAGAGGGAGCTTTGACCAATAAATCGTCTAGGTAAGGGATCACCGAGTGTCCCTGAGAGTGCAAGACTGCTACCACCGCCGCCATGACCTTGGTGAAGACCCGTGGGGCTGTCGCCAGACCAAATGGCAGAGCTACGAACTGAAAATGGTCGTCTCCTATCACAAAACGTAGAAAACGTTGATGTTCTGTAGCAATTGGCACGTGGAGATAAGCATCTTTGATGTCTATTGAGGCAAGGAAGTCTCCTCTGGACATTGAGGCAATGACAGAACGCAGGGTTTCCATCCGGAACTTCCTGGCGTGCACATGTTTGTTGAGCCGTTTTAGGTCCAGAACAGGACGGAACGAGCCGTCCTTTTTTGGAACCACAAAGAGATTGGAGTAAAACCCTTGCCCTTGTTCCTGAGGAGGGACTGGGATCACCACTCCTTCCGCTCTTAGGGAGTCCACCGCCTGCAGCAGAGCATCTGCTCGGTCTGGATGTGGGGAGGTTCTGAAGAACCGAGCTGGAGGACGAGAATTGAACTCGATTCTGTACCCGCGAGACAAAATGTCCGTCACCCACCGGTCTTTGACCTGTGACATCCAAATGCCGGAAAAGCGGGAGAGCCTGCCCCCGACCGGCGATGCGGAGGGAGGGGGCTGGAAGTCATGAGGTAGCCGCTTTGGAAGTGGTACCTCCATTTGCTTTCTTGGGGCGCGTGTGAGCCCGCCACGAATCTGAGTTTCTTTGCGTCCTCTGAGTCCCTTTGGACGAGGTAAACGGTGTCTTGCCCGAACCTCGAAAGGACTGAAACCTCTGCTGCCACTTTTTCTGCTGAGGTTTGGTTGTTCTGGGTTGTGGTAAAGAGGAGTCTTTACCCTTGGACTGCTTAATGATATCAGCCAATGGCTCGCCAAACAGTCTCTCTCTAGATAAAGGCAAACTGGTTAAACATTTTTTGGAACCAGCATCTGCTTTCCAGTCCTTTAACCACAAGGCTCTGCGCAAAACTACCGAATTGGCGGACGCCATTGAGGTGCGACTGGTAGATTCTAGGACCGCATTGATAGCGTAAGACGCAAACGCCGACATCTGCGTGGTAAGGTGCGCCACTTGCGGCACTGCTGGATGTATGATAGCATCCACTTTTGCTAAGCCAGCTGAAATAGCCTGGAGTGCCCATACGGCTGCGAATGCCGGAGCAAACGACGCGCCGATAGCTTCATAGACAGATTTTAACCAAAGGTCCATCTGTCTGTCATTGGCATCTTTAAGTGAAGCGCCATCCTCCACTGCAACTATGGACCTAGCTGCGAGTTTGGAAATCGGGGGGTCTACCTTTGGACACTGTGTCCAGCGCTTGACCACCTCAGGGGGGAAAGGGAAACGCGTATCTTTAGATCGTTTAGAGAAACGCCTTTCTGGGTGAGCGTCGTGCTTCTGGATTGATTCTCTGAAGTCAGCGTGATCCAACAAAGCACTCAATTTACGCTTGGGATAAAGGAAACGAAACTTCTCCTGCTCCGCAGCCGCCTCTTCTGCTGAAGGGGCTGGTGGAGAAATATCCAACAGCCTATTGATGGCTGAGATAAGGTCGTTTACCATGGCATCCCCATCAGGGGTATCCAGGTTGAGAGGGGTTCCAGGAATGGATTCCTGATCACTCTCATCAGACACATCACAGGGAGACTGATTGCGCTGAGACCCTGAGCAGTGTGATGACGTCGAGGGTCTTTCCCAGCGAGCTCGCTTAGGGTGGCTGGGGCTATCATCTGCGTCATAATCCTCGGCCTGTGAAGCCGGGGACCCCCCTGTGGGCTGGATTAATTCCAAGTGAGGGGGACCTGAGGACAGAGGCCTCGCCGTGCCCAAAGACTGAGCCCCATGCATAGATTGCAAGGTTTCAAGGATTTTTGCCATAGACACAGACATATTATCAGCAAAAACTGCAAAGTCTGTCCCTGTCACCGGGGCAGAACTTACAAGCGTCTCAGCCTGGGTCACTACCCCTCCTGACTCCGGCTGGCGAAGCAGCACCGGGTCGGAGCATTGCACACAATGGGGGTCATCGGAGCCTGCTGGTAGATTAGCCCCACATGCAGCACACGCAGTATACACAGCCCTAGCCTTGGCGGCCTTGCGTTTTGAGGATGGCATGTTGTTGCTTCCACAGAGGGATCTGGGAGATGCAGCCAGAAGCGACCTCACAGTGCAAGAAATACAATATCTCTATATCCTACACAGTACACCGATACACCGTGAGGCACTAGAGGGACCAGCACAGATAAATCGCTTACCGCCCGCTTAAAAAGCGGGTGTGTGGTCGCCAGATAGCCCCTAGTCCAGGTCTCCCAGAGCCTTGCGTCCTTCCTCCAGCCGGACTGCATGTAATGGCTGCCGGCGTCCTGAGAGAGAAGGGGGGCGGGCCCTGGGCGTTCCTGGCTAAGAGCGGGAAGCCTGCTTCCCTCTGTGCCTAGTGTGAGGGCTGGAGCATGTAAATCAGGCTCCAGCCCTCGTTGCTGCTAGCGAACAGCGTCTCTCCCCTACCCTGAATGACAGGGTGGGGGCGGGAACGAATCGGAGCTGCCGGCGTCCTAGGCCCAAAAAGCCGGGGACTCAATTTATAACCGCCGCCGCCGTAAAAGCGCGGACGGCGGATCCCCGGCGCACCACAAGTCACAGCAGCGCCGCCCGGTCCAGAGGGGATCGGCGCTGCGTTCCCATACACAAAAAATCCCCCAGTAATCTGTAGGGACACTAACTCCAACGTTGCGGTCCCCGGCGCACTACAACACCCAGCCAGCCCGGAGTGTGTCTGTGCCTGCCGGGGACACAGAGTACCTGTATGATGCAGGGCCTGTCCCTGATCGTACTCCTGCTCCGTCTCCATCAGGTTCTAATGGGTCTGTGGATGGAGCCCGGCGTCAGAGCTGAGAGGCCGGCAGGATCCCACTTCCACAGAGCCCTACCAGGGGATGTGGAAGGAAAACAGCATGTCAGGCTCCAGCCCTGTACCAGCAATAGGTACCTCAACCTTACAACACCATCCAGGGGTGAGAAGGGAGCATGCTGGGGACACTATATGTGTCCTCTTTTCTTCCATCCGAAATAGTCAGCAGCTACTGCTGACTAAAATCTGTGGAGCTATGCATGGAATGTCTGACCTCCTTCGCACACAAAGCTAAAACTGGAGAACCCGTGATACCACGGGGGGGGGGGTATAGCCAGAGGGGGAGGGGCCTTGCACTTTTAATGTAGTGCTTTGTGTGGCCTCCAGAGGGCAGTAGCTATACCCCAATCGTCTGGGTCTCCCAATAGAGCGCTGAAGAAAGATTTGATTTCCTGGAAAAAAAGTGAAAATATATATTGTAGGTATGAGTTTTGTGGGGACTGATGGCTTGATAACTATCAAGACAATCGCGGAGAAAAACCTGGTGGACCTAGTCAGGCTTGCACAAGCTCCTACAGAGTGTCTATCCATCAAGTCCATGACTTGACTTGAGTCCCTGAAGGCTGTTAAATATTAATATGTTCTCTATATGACGGTATAAGTAGTTTATCAAGTTTTGTGGGATACACACTTAATGAAGACATTCTCAATCATCATGACCGATATTCCAGAACCTCCATTTCCGCATCAGATGTTATAAGAAGCTGCAGGTCGTGAAGGTGGAAGCAACCATTAGACAGCCAGCAGGTATCATGTAAGTCTTCCAATAACGAGTCCATAAGCATAATACTTTCCAGGTGGCGGGCGGATGGTGGTCTTGACCACAGTTCCACCTGGTCTGTCTGGACACCTGATGCAGAAATGAGATCTGCTGCACATCCCCCAGAAGCTAAGGCAGATGGCGGTCTTGATCATGGTCCTACCTGGTCTGTCCGGACACCTCATGCAGAAATGAGATCTCCTGCACATCCTCCAGAAGCTAAGGCGAATGGAGGTCTTGACCATGGTCCCACCTCGGCTATCTGGACACCCGATACAGAAATGAGATCTGCTGCGCATCCCCTTTAAGCTAAGGCGGATGGTGGTCTTGACCATGGTCCCACCTCGGCTATCTGGACACCCGATGCAGAAATGAGATCTGCTGCACATCCCCTTTAAGCTAAGGCAGATGGCGGTCTTGATCATGGTCCTACCTGGTCTGTCCGGACACCTCATGCAGAAATGAGATCTCCTGCACATCCTCCAGAAGCTAAGGCGAATGGAGGTCTTGACCATGGTCCCACCTCGGCTATCTGGACACCCGATACAGAAATGAGATCTGCTGCGCATCCCCTTTAAGCTAAGGCGGATGGTGGTCTTGACCATGGTCCCACCTCGGCTATCTGGACACCCGATGCAGAAATGAGATCTGCTGCACATCCCCTTTAAGCTAAGGCAGATGGCGGTCTTGATCATGGTCCTACCTGGTCTGTCCGGACACCTCATGCAGAAATGAGATCTGCTGCACATCCCCTTTAAGCTAAGGCAGATGGTGGTCTAAACCATGGTCCCACCTGGTTTGTCGAGACACCTCATGCAGAAAATAGATCTAAGGCGGCACACCCACCTAAAATGCAGGTCATGGGGCAGGCCTCTTCTAGGTTACTCAGGAACACTTCTTTCTTGTAGAACATCTTGGTTGGCTCATGAATGGTCTCCTCGGGGTGAATAAATATTGGTCCAAAAAAATACGCTGCTCCATCTCGAAGCCACATTTTTTCGATTCTAATAGAAGAAAACAACAAAAAGTTTGATGAAACATTAATGGTCAGAAGGTTATTTATCACACATGTCCCTGTGTATAGCGCAGCACAGAGATACAGTTGCTGCTAAAGGATTAATCTGCAAAAGGAGTAGATAGCTGTATCTAAAGGGTTAATCTGAGCCTCTCAATGCATATATACAAACAGAAAGCAACTACTACAATGAAATATGAATGACAGAATTTTTGCTGCAGCCTCCAGTCCCTTCCTGCTGCTCCAGAATACACAGGAACCCATCATACATTACTACACTCCGCACAGATCTCCTGTTACATGCCGCACTCTCAGATCTCTCACCACACAGTGGTATCGCCCCAAGTCACAAAGTGTAAGCGCTACCAAAAATAGAGAAATAGTGACAGCTTGGATTCAGTCTCCCTTCTCTTAGAAGGCCAGAGCTTTCATCATGATAAGGTTTATTCTTCTACTATTTTTATATAGTTATAAAAAAAAAAGTTTTAGATTTTAGTTTCCTCTTACTTCATAAACTTTCCCCTCGGTCTTTTTTAAGGGTGGTTGTTGTATTCATAGGTGACGGCCCCCCTGGCCTCAGTCACTTATACGCCGGCAGCAGCAGAGCAGCAAGGCGGCGTCTGCACAGCAGCAGCAGAGCAGCAAGGCGGCGTCTGCACAGCAGCAGCAGAGCAGCAAGGCGGCGTCTGCACAGCAGCAGCAGAGCAGCAAGGCGGCGTCTGCACAGCAGCAGCAGAGCAGCAAGGCGGCGTCTGCACAGCAGCAGCAGAGCAGCAAGGCGGCGTCTGCACAGCAGCAGCAGAGCAGCAAGGCGTCGTCTGCACAGCAGCAGCAGAGCAGCAAGGCGGCGTCTGCACAGCAGCAGCAGAGCAGCAAGGCGGCGTCTGCACAGCAGCAGCAGAGCAGCAAGGCGGCGTCTGCACAGCAGCAGCAGAGCAGCAAGGCGGCGTCTGCACAGCAGCAGCAGAGCAGCAAGGCGGCGTCTGCACAGCAGCAGCAGAGCAGCAAGGCGGCGTCTGTTCCTTATGCAGAGCTGCATTTTTTGTGAAGACATCAACACCACCTTACAGGGGCTGTAAATAAAGGCAATGTCTAGGAGACAGGACAGTAATCATGGGTAACTGTAGTCCTTAAGTGGTAATATGCCAAGTCCTGGCAGCAGCAAAACAAAAGGTGCTGCACAGTTGTACAATATCATGAAAGTGATAAACCTAAACCCGGCGAGCATTAGAGCAATCTGATTGGCCTTTCAGTCATTTAGGACACTACAGCTAAGGTGGAGATGTCTTTACCTGCCCACTCTTGGCCTTACTAATCCATGTGACTTGATGAACACACAATCCCCGACCTTCAGCCACATGTCATTGTACCGGAGCTGCTCGTAATAGTAGCAGCCAGGTTCTCCATTGGGCATATCGACCGATACATCTTCCTTGTCCTGGAGGAAAAAGAAAAAGAAAAAAAAAAGTTGAAAGGAATATCGGCTGAGTTATTGTTTGCAGCGCTGGTGATGGGACGTCAGCGCTGCGGACAATTACAGACACCGAGACTCAGTGCTGGACCTGGGGAGGGAGAGTCCCGCACATGCAGCTATGGAACAAGGATTTTTCAAAGCCAGAAATCCCTTGTGCACAAGGTTCCCCCTAATTGTACCCCAACATAGAGCATCAATGGCACAAACCTTCTCCAGACAGATTGTGATGTCCTCGTCCTTGGTGTCCTCCATGTTTTCGGAGGCGGCGTCTTCATCCACCTTATCTTTATGTGCAAACACCGAGGCCACCCTGACCACCGGGAGAGGAATGTCTCTGGGCCGGAACCGCACAGAACTAACGGGCATGGTCCACAACTTAATCTTCTTGAAGGACTTGGTTTTGGCGGAATACCGGGACTCACACACATACACGTCCTCATCTCTGAAGCTGTCGGGGCAGAGTTTGAAGTATTCCTGCGCAGATCGAAAAGGATCACAAATCAACCAAAGGTAGGTGTAGACGACCCGGAGCAGACGCCAGGCTCCGATCCTACAGGACACAAGTCGTCCTTACCTTCACAAACATCACCACGCATTTGCCCAGGATCTTATTCACCGGCACCTTGTTGTAGTAGTCGCTCTTGAACACTTCCTTTTGTAAGAATTTCCGAGTCGCCAGATGAAAGGTTTCATTAGGACGATAGAACCAGCAGCCGTACAACCACTTCTCACCTGCAAAGAGGTCAGGAGTTTTTAAAGGGAACCTGTCACCAGATTTTTGGAGGTCTAAACCAAAACTAGCGCCTGTGCTGCATTCTATAAGGATGCACGCTGTCCCCTGAAAATATCCCGCCATGTATGCTAATCCTTGGGTACAGTCTGATGGGCGTCCTATTTTTCAGTCCCTCCTTTCGGCACTAATCACCATCCTCCTTTGATAGTTGACGTGGAGGACACACCGCCGACGCCATCCGCACAGCCAGGCAAAATCTTGCACGTGTGCAGACATTGCCGGCTCACGCAGGCGCACTTTACAGAGCCGAAAACCACGGTGCGCCTGTGGGAGTTGAGGAGTTCTCTGCACAGGTGTGAGACTTTGCCCTCCGATGTGGATGTCGTCACCTGTGTCATCCATGTCGCCGGTCAAAATCTCGCTTCCGGTAATGGGAAGCAGGAAAACAGTGTCCAGCGTGTGCACATGTATGTTTAGTGTGCCTGCGCAAGCCAGCAAGGTCTCTGCGCATGCGCAAGATTCTGCCCACTTACGTCGATGATGCATGTAACGTCATTCACATCACAGGGCAAAATCTCGTGCCTGGGCAGGGAACTAGCCGGCTCGCACAGGCACACCGATGTTTTCAGCTTTGCCCACAATAGGCAGAGTAACGTGCACCTGTGCGAGACGGCATTGCCTCTGCGCAAGAGCGAGATTTTGCTCGGCTACATGGATAGCGCTGGAGAAGGACGGCGATCAGTGCCAAAGGAGGGACGGAAGACGCAAAATAGGACGTCCTATCGAACCGGACCCAACGATTAGCAAACATGGAGGGAGATTTTATGGGGAATCAGGGGACAACCTGCACCTTTATAGAATGCAGCGCAGGAGCTGCTTAAGGCGCTGGCTTTGGTTTAGAACTCCAAAATCTGGTGACAGGTTCCCTTTAACTTTGGATTGCAGAAGTCGCAATATTTCTTTTAGTAAATCAATACTTTTATTTCATTATATAGAGTAATATTACCTGAAAGACCTTAAAGGGAATCTGTCAGCAGGATTTTGATGTTTAATCTGAGGGCAACATGAGGTAGGGGCTGAGACCCTGATTTCAGTGATGCGTCACTTATTGGGCTGTGTGCTGTTTCACTACAGTGAGTGTTTTATTTGCAGGAGATTATCACTAGAAGACTACCTGTCCGAGTGCATTCTGGTCCATCTCTGTCCCCACCCCTGATTAGTAGAACAATGTCCAATGTCCACAGAAAGCTGCTAATCAGGAGTGTGGGTGGGATCAGCTTTCTAAGCTCTGCTACATCTAAAAATTGTGATTGCATTACAACTACTGCACTCAGTAAACTAAGTGACACATTGCTGGAATCAGGGTCTCTGCTCCGACATCATGCTTCTCTCAGATGTAGCAAAAAACACCTGACAGAGTCCATTCAAAGGGATTGTCCAGTTCAAAGACACTGATTGGTTAACCTTAAAGGAAATCTATGATAAAGTTTCCCTGTGTAATCTGAGAGCAGCAGGATGTTGAGGCAGAGACCCTGAGTCCAACAGTATGTCACTTGCTTGGCTGCTTGCTGTTATTTTAATACAATCAGAGTTTTCTCTACTGCAGATATTGCAGAGCTCAGAATGTTGAGTTGTGTGTAACACGACCACACCACTGATTGGCAAAGAGCTGCCAATCAGTAGTGGGGGTGGGGGTTACACAGAGCAGGACTAGGAAGCAAGAGTCATCTAGTCCTGTAATGATAATCTCCTGCTGATAAAACACTGATTTTATTGAAACAACCACACAATCCAGTAAGTCACATCATTGGAATGAAGGTCTCTGCCCATACATTATGCTTCCCTCAGATTACAAAGCAACTAACTGCAGACAGATTCCCTTTAAGTCATCAATATCAGGTCAGCGGGAGCCCAAGACCAGACATCTCCCGGCAATCAACTTTTGGCAGTTCCCGCAGCGG
The DNA here is from genome assembly GCF_048569485.1 of Anomaloglossus baeobatrachus. NCBI lineage: Eukaryota > Metazoa > Chordata > Amphibia > Anura > Aromobatidae > Anomaloglossus > Anomaloglossus baeobatrachus. The sequence continues at coordinate 63,286,655 of NC_134360.1, read as the reverse complement.
CGCTGTGTATGGTTTTGGGTTTTTTTTTCCTTGCTAAAACAATAAGGACAGTCCAGGACAGATTTCCGTACCTGCGTTGTCCTCCCAGAGGCGCTCGATGCAGACGATGTGCGGCTGGAGATTGGCCTCCGCAGGCTCCACGTACACGTAGTCTCCGACGTGGTACATGCTGTTCTTAAAGCTACAGTCCTGGCTATAGGTTCGGTATTGTCCAGACTGGCCAGAAACGCCTCCAGGATCTTCACTCCTTTCAGCTTCTTGGCAAGGAGGATAAGAAAAAAATAAAAAATCATGTTATGATTGTGCGTAACGTCTTTAAATGTTTCACACAGGTAAAGGCTGAATCCATTCTTTATTCTCTTAGATTTCGGGACGTTACTGCTTATGGATTACATATTGAAATTAAAGGGCTTTTCCATTAAAAAGCAGTTTGTTTAAAAAAAAAAAAAAAGAGAATTTTGTTACTTACCGTAAATTCTTTTTCTTATAGTTCCGTATTGGGAGACCCAGACCATGGGTGTTTAGCTTCTGCCTCCTGAGGACACACAAAGTACTACACTTAAAAGTGTAGCTCCTCCCTCTGAGCTTATACACCCCCTGGTAGCCAGTCCTAGCCAGTTTAGTGCAAAAGCTGAAGGAGAATAGCCACCCACAAGTAGAACCGAGTAAGAACCGGAACAACCGGAGACTCTGTCCACGACAACAGCCGGTGATAACACACGGAACAAGAAAATTGCCAACAGGCAACAGGGAGGGTGCTGGGTCTCCCAATACGGAACTATAAGAAAAAGAATTTACGGTAAGTAAACAAAATTCTCTTTTTCTTTATTGTTCCTTTGGGAGACCCAGACCATGGGACGTTCCAAAGCTGTCCCTGGGTGGGAATAAACAGAAAAACTAAGAAGTAGGCGGAGCCTAACTTCACAAGTGGGCGACAGCCGCCTGAAGGATGCGTCTGCCCAAGCTCGCATCTGCCGAAGCATGAGCATGCACTTGGTAGTGCTTCGAAAAGGTGTGCAGGCTAGTCCAAGTGGCAGCCTGACAGACTTGTTGAGCCGTAGCCTGGTGCCTAAAAGCCCAAGAGGCACCGACAGCTCTGGTCGAGTGTGCTTTGATCCCCGGGGGGGGAGGCACCCGAGTACTCTGGTAGGCGTCCGAAATGGTCGATCTAATCCAACGGGCCAAGGTCGGCTTAGAAGCAGAGAGACCCTTGCGCCGCCCTGTGGTTAGCACAAAAAGAGAGGTGCACCGCCTAAGCGCAGCGGTGCAAGACACATAAATCCAGAGAGCACGCACCAGATCTAGAGTATGCAGCGCTTTCTCAAAGCGATGAACTGGTTAAGGTGGAAGGGAGAGACCACCTTAGGAAGAAAGTCCGGGGTCGGACGGAGAACTACCTTGTCTTGGTGAAAAACCAAAAAAGGTGACTCCGAGGAGAGCGCAGCCAAATCAGAGACTCTCCTGAGAGAAGTTATGGCAACTAGAAAGGCCACCTTTTGAGAAAGACGATACAAAGAAACCTCCCTAAGGGTCTCGAAAGGGGGTTTCTGCAATACCGTGAGGACCAAGTTAAGGTCCCAGGGATCCAAGGGCCGCCGATAAGGCGGAATGATGTGAGACGCACCTTGCATGAAGGTGCGGACCTGAGCCAGCCGGGCGAGACGCCGCTGGAACAGCACTGATAGAGCTGAGACTTGTCCCTTGAGAGAGTTGAGGGACAGTCCTAGCTGCAGACTGGACTGTAAAAAAGACAGAAGGGTCGGCAACGAGAATGGCCAAGGAGAATGGCCGGAAGAACGACACCAGGACAGGAAAATTTTCCAAGTCCTGTGATAGATCTTGACGGAGGAAGACTTACGGGCCCGAGTTATAGTGGAGATGACTTCAGGAGGAATACCAGAAGCCGTCAAAATGCAGGACTCAAGAGCCACGCCGTCAATTTGAGTGCCGCAGAATTCGGGCGGAAAAACGGACGTTGCGAGAGCAGGTCTGGACGGTCCGGAAGATGCCACGGCATCTCCATGGACAGTTGAAGCAGGTCCGGATACCAAGCTCGCCTGGGCCAGTCCGGTGCAATGAGGATGACTCGACGGCCCTCCATTCTGATCTTGCGCAGGACTCTGGGCAAGAGAGCTAGAGGGGGAAACACGTAGGACAGACGAAACTGGGACCAGTCTTGAACCAGAGCGTCCGCGGCGAAGGCCTGAGGATCGTGGGAGCGAGCCACGTAAACCGGAACCTTGTTGTTGTGACGGGATGCCATTAGGTCCACGTCCGGAGTGCTCCACTTGCGGCAGATTGACTGAAACACTGCCGGGTGCAGGGACCACTCGCCACCGTCCACGGATTGACGGCTGAGATAATCTGCCTCCCAGTTTTCTACGCTAGGGATGTGGACTGCGGATATGGTGGACTTGGAGTTCTCAGCCCATTGAAGAATGCGTTGGACCTCCAACATTGCCAGGCGGCTGCGTGTCCCACCTTGGTGATTGATGTAGGCAACCGCTGTCGCGTTGTCTGACTGGACTCGAATGTGCCTGCCCGCCAACAGGTGGTGAAAGGCTAGGAGAGCTAGAAGCACAGCTCTGGTTTCCAGCACATTGATTGAAAGGGCTGACTCGGACGGAGTCCAAGTGCCCTGAGCTCTGTGGTGGAGATGTACCGCTCCCCAGCCGGAAAGGCTGGCATTCGTGGTGAGAATCACCCAGGACGGAGTCAGGAAGGAGCGCCCTTGGGACAGGGAGAGGGGTCGAAGCCACCACTGAAGAGAGCTCCTGGTCCGTGGCGACAGAGCCACTAACCTCTGTAAGGAGGAAGGCCGCTTGTCCCAACAGCGGAGAATGTCCAGCTGCAGAGGACGCAGATGGAACTGGGCAAAGGGAACCGCCTCCATGGAGGCCACCATTTGACCCAGCACCTGCATCAGGCACCTGAGGGAATAACGGCGGGGCCTCAGGAGAGAGCGCACCGCTAGCCGGAGAGACTGCTGTTTGATTAAGGGCAACTTCACAAGTGCCGGCAAAGTCTTGAACTGCATCCCTAGGTACGTGAGACTCTGGGTCAGAGTCAGAGTGGATTTGGGAAGATTGACAATCCACCCGAATTGGGCTAGGGTGGCGAGAGTGAGCGAAACACTCCGCTGACAGTCTGCGTGGATGTACCCTTGACCAGAAGGTCGTCCTGGAGGTGCAGGACCGCAATCACTGCCGCCATGACCTTGGTGAATACCCGAGGGTCCGTGGCTAACCCGAAGGGGAGAGCCACGAATTGGAAATGATCCTCTCCTATCGCAAAACGTAACCAACGCTGATGTGACACTGCGATTGGCACATGTAGATAGGCATCTCTGATGTCGATGGACGCCAGGAACTCCCCTTGGGTCATAGAGGCAATGACTGATCGCAGAGAGTCCATGCGAAAATGCCGCACCCGGACATGCTTGTTGAGAAGCTTTAGATCCAGGATGGGCGGGAAGGTACCATCCTTTTTTGGAACTAGGAAGAGATTTGAGTAAAAACCTCTGAACCGTTCCTGAGCGGGAACTGGGACAATCACTCCGTTTGCCTGCAAGGACGCCACGGCCTGCGAGAAGGCGGCGGCCTTGGAGCAGGGGGGGAGTTGAGAGAAAAAATCTGTTTGGAGGGCTGGAAGAGAATTCTATCCTGTAGCCGTGAGATATGATGTCTCTCACCCACTGATCGGAGACTTGCTTTAACCAAGCGTCGCCAAAGTGGGAGAGCCTGCCACCGACTAAGGACGTGGCTGGAGCGGGCCGAGAGTCATGAGGAAGCTGCCTTAGTGGCAGAACCTCCTGCGGTCTTCTGCGGACGCGCTTTTGGGCGCCAGTTGGATTTCTGATCCTTGGCTGAGTTAGCGGACGAGGCGGAAGGCTTAGAGGATGACCAGTTGGAGGAACGAAAGCTCAATTGATTCCTACCCTGGGTGGGTTTCCTGGTCTTGGTTTGTGGCATGGAAGTATTCTTCCCGCCAGTAGCTTCTTTAATGAATTCATCCAGCTGTTCACCAAACAGCCGTGAACCAGCAAAAGGGAGCCCAGCAAGAAACTTCTTGGAAGAAGCATCTGCCTTCCACTCTCGAAGCCACAAAATCCTGCGGATAACAAGAGAATTAGCTGAAGCCACTGCAGTGCGATGAGCAGCCTCTAGCATGGCAGACATGGCATAGGATGAAAAAGCTGAAGCCTGAGCAGTTAAGGTAACCATCTCAGGCATAGATTCCTTGGTGAGGGAATGCATCTCCTTTAGAGAAGCAGAGATGGCTTTAAGAGCCCACACTGCTGCAAAAGACGGGGAAACGCGCCCCCCGCAGCTTCATACACAGATTTGGCCAGAAGGTCAATCTGACGGTCAGTGGTGAGGGGGGCTGATGCATATTCATCAAAGTCCTGGACAAAAGTCCCATGGACTCAGCAAATGACTGGGATATGGACCTAGAAAAGGACTCTACCCAGGCCGGGGGTTCAATCACAGGTGCAGCAGCAGCCTGAGAGACCACTGGGCCTTGCTCCTTGTGTGAGACATGCTGCTGGTATACAGAGGTCCACAACCGGAGACCGGCTGTGGCTTACCAGACCGCTGAGCGCGGTGTTGTGTGCCCTCCAGATCCCGAAGCCCGGTCCCCCAGTCGCAGCACCTCAGCAGAGATGCAAAATGCAGGATGTCCCAGAGCAGAGTGAACTCTGCCTGAGAAGAGGGCGTTCCTATAAAAGAGCGGTAACTGGAGGGCTATAGAGACCTGCAGGGAAGGAGGGACGCCCCAGCAGTGGGGAGTGTCCCTCCCCTGTGTAGAACGGCCGCCGGGAGGAGCCGAACCTGTCCCTCTGCATGAGTGACATGTGAGGGCAGGAAAATGAAACTAGGCCTCTGGCGAAGCCGGGGCCTAAATTTAAGCGGCGAGGCCAACAAGCAGGCACCATCGGCGCGGTTCTCAGGCAAAAGCTAGAGAATCCGCCGGAAAAGTTAAAACAATCACATACAGCATACTCTCCCTTTACAATAAAGAACCGGGACCCCCAACATAAACGTCTCAGGTACTTAGCTGCTGAGACGCAGGGCCATGTCCCTGGGGATGAGTGCTCCGGTCCAACAGAATCCTCAAGGGGCTGTGGATGGAGACCTGACTCCTGCCAGGCATGGAGACCGTGCTGGCTCCCACTTCAAGCCAGAGCCCAGAAGGGATGGTGAAGGAGCGCCGCATGTAAGGCTTCAACCTTGTAAATCAACCTTAACAACACCGCCGACACAGTGGGGTGAGAAGGGACATGCCGGGAGTCCAGACATGGACCCGCTTTTCTTCAAACTCTTTCCAAAAGTCAAACAAATCAGATGAGAATGCATGTGTGGATGTATGCCTCCTGACACAAAGCGATAAGCTGGCTAGGACTGGCTACCAGGGGGTGTATAAGCTCAGAGGGAGGAGCTACACTTTTAAGTGTAGTACTTTGTGTGTCCTCCGGAGGCAGAAGCTAAACACCCATGGTATGGGTCTCCCAAAGGAACGATAAAGAAAACAAACAAGTTGTGCTTTACTCACCTTCCCCAGGTCCAGTGACAGTCTCTGCTGCTCCTGATGTCTGTCGGATCAGCGGATTAGTCAGAGTAGCCGCTGAGCTCACGGATTGGTAGTCGTCGTGAGAACTTTTACACAGGGAGCAGCAGTGGAGACTGAGAGCTGGACCAAGGGAGGGTGACTAAAGCACAATCTGGTTTACTTTAATGCTAAAACATGCTGCAGTAAGCGCCCTCTAGTGGAGATGTTGTATAGCCAGGATATGTATTTTTTCCTGAGTGTCCAGGGAGGAGGAACAGGCACAGACCTAGGAATGACAAGATGGGCAATAAACGGATGTCTCTACCTTTTTTCTCCTCCTCCCTTTTGACCTTGTCTTCTTCAAACTCTTTGGGCAGCTTTTCTTTCTTCTCCTTTTCTACGTCGTTGTGGAGGTGTTTGGTCGTGTAGCTCAAGGCCGGAGACAGAAGGATCTCGCCGTTCTTGCAAAGCTCGTCTCTTATTTTAATGAAGAACTGCTGAAGCTCCACCGAGTCCTCGTAGATTTCAGAGTCCGTCCTATGTAGAAACACAGGAGGTAATGATCACAGTGAGGCTGCGCTATGAATATACCGGACAACGGAGGGGGGGGGGTGATCCAGCAACAAGGCTGCGTGCCCACCCCTGACTTATCCCAGTCTTCGCGTTAAAGGGGGTCCACTACTTTGACACTGATGGCCTATCCTTAGGATAGATCATCAATGTCTGATCGGCTGGGGTCCGACAGCCCACACTAGCGGGCGCGAAGTATTGATATGGCCGCTTCACCGGGGTTCTGTCAATAAGAAGCGCTCCTCTCTAGTTGCCTGATTTAAAGGGGTTGTCCACTACTTTGATATTAATGGCCTATCCCAAGATAGGTCATCAATGTCTGATCGGCCGGGGTCCGACACCCTGCACCCCCGCTGATCAGCTGTTCTCGGTCCCGGCGGTGGCAGTCAGAAATGCTCAGTTCCGGAGCTGCTCCGTCTTCGGATAGCGGCCAAGGCTTAGAATGGGAGATGGATGTGCAGTACCCGGCCGCTATCTGAAGATGGAACAGCTCCGAAACTGAGCATTGCATTTCCGGTTGCGTGCTGCTGCCGCCGGGACCAAGAACAGCTGATCGGCAGGGGTGCAGGGTGTCGGACCTAAATAAATAAATACATCGGTAATGGACACCTCCGGGAACAGACTGAGCCAAGAAGCCAGCTGCTGCAGAAACAAATCTCCCCCTTCACTTTAAGAAAGAGGTTCTGCATCAGCTGGAGTGTGTTTTATAAAATTTGGTATTTGGTCTTACAGCAGTTACAAGGTCTTTCGTGTTCTACAGGGTCATCAGCCACCACTTTACTTGTATATATAGGGTTTATCTACAGGTGAATGTCGTTACAATGCTGCCTGGCTACCGTACTGAAGAGCAGCTACTAGGAGAAAATGAACTGATTTCCTCCCTGCAGCCACCGGCTATCAGTCTTAGAGGTGTGCATGGAGCGGTAGAAGTCGCCACTCACAAACCCGCTGTATAGGGTACATCGTAAAGCCTTGCCTGCTGCAGAACATCTTTGTGACCGGAAATGGGAGCTTTATGCCAAAACCATACCTCGTTATGGTGTGTAATATATGTAATGGAACACATTTTATGGCTGCTGTTATTAAATAAAAGCTACCACCAAGGGATAAAATGTGCTTGTAAGTAAAAATGGCGGCACATTTACCGATTCATTCGCCGAGCTCTTTCCAGAACCTCAAACATTTGCTCCTGGAAGAGATCAAGCCTTCGGTATCGATTATTTTCCACATTTTTTCGGATAATCTCAAAAGTCAGAGGAGGCCTCTTTGGAAATTTGGGATCGACGGCGGGAATTTCGGCCAGAGAATCGCTGTAACATCGTCCTTCGTCGTCTTGGTGGCTCATCATGGACACAAACAGGTTGTGTATGAGCTCCTGGATGAGCAGCGTGACATTGGGGACGTGGGAGTCCTCGTCTCCTTCGATGTCCCTGCGGGTCTCTAGCAGGACCTTGTGCAGGACTAAGGCGTCCTTGTAAATCAGGGACTCGGGCTCGTTGTACGTGCAGGCGTTATTGAACATGACCACAAAGTCCTCGCACATGGCGTCGATGTCCTGGTACTTGTTGGCCATTATGTGGCTCCTGATCTTCTCCATGTCAATGGGCTTCTTGATGGTCACGTAGTAGTCCGGGAGCTCCGAGCGGGAGGGAAGACGCAGAAAGATGGCGCTGAGACGCCGGCCGCGTTTGTCTGTGTAATTCTTCACGGCTTCGTAGACTTCGTTCAGTTTCTGCTGCATGGGGCTCAGATATTTGGTTTTCTTCGGAGAGATTCCACTTTTTCTACCTAAATAAAAGAAAAATTTGGGATAATGGTCAACATGGCTCATAGTGTACGTGTAGGGCAAGTTGGGAGTGAAAGCTTCCACCTTGGGGCCCTCACTAGTCCTGCAGCAATAACATCACGCCCATATGTAGCGCTGCAGCCCATCACTGCCCCCAGTGGCCTCACCTTCATGTAACACACATGACTGCCTGCAGCGGTCACATAAATGATGGAGCAAGGAGTGCTGTGCTTACAAGCTCTTTGTTGTAGAGTTTGTAAGCGTTGCTGATCGGATCCCTGGAGGTGGCCAGCTCCATTGCCTCATACCGCAGCATTATAGGTGCTACCATGCCGCTGGCCCAAACTGTCAAATCAATTAGGAGCGTATACCCCCCCCCCAGAAGCGGGAGCCTGGGAGAACTGAGAAGCCGTAATGAGCGAGCACTACCATGCTCACTCGGACGCTTTTGGTAAGTGGGAGCTATTGGGTCATTCCATGTTAAGTGAATCAGTGGTCCCCACTCGACCGTCTCCGATTTTGCTGAAAATTTATAAGGATGTACATGCATGTTTGAAAAGAGGTTCTGTAAAATTTTAGGGCCAGATCTCAAATACATTGGGCACTGTTGACCTTTCACTGGAGGCCCCCCCCCCCAAGCCTGCGGCTTCAGCTAAGAGGATTTTGCAAACTTTGGCACATAGCCATTAGAGTTCTATACTGGCTATGATGCTGAAATTTGGCATACTAGCTCAACTTTTGCTGCTAAACACGATAAAATTATTACCGGCTATGACAAAACAATATTTCGGCTGCAATTTTGTGTCAAAGTAGCTTGTAAAACGCCTCGCATAAAATGAATGCCTAATTTTGCCCATATATAACTCAAGACCAAAAACCAATAGGAACTGGTGCTTTGCCCTGTACACCAAACATCTTCATGACTTTGCATTGCTGCAATATCACGGTCAAAGCATATGTATTTGTGGAAATATTCACACCCACATATGATGAAAAACTTAAAAAAACAAATTTTACCTATTTTTAAGTCAAATTTCTCAAAAAGGGTACCCCTAAAATATATTCATTCTAATATCATTAGAAAGAGCACATTTTTCTCTACAAGGATCATTGTTTTTTTTTTGGAGTCTCTCCATTTAAGAAAAGAAAAATGCCACTGAACATGGTGTTATGTATGCACGTAATGCATTGATTTTGTGTTTGATTTTCAGATTCTTATCACATGTTACAGAGTTGTATTGTTGCTAGCAATGTCTATTATAATCAAAAACCTATAAACCTTTTTATTTATGAAAAGTTATTGACTAATAAGAATAACTAATAATAACTAATCAGTGATTGCTCACGACATGACACAGTTGCAGTCCACACTTTCCTAACAGTGATTGTGGAGTATCTCAAGACTCTCCTCTCTGGGATTCATCATATCCACTACTTCAGCGATGGATCTGCAGCCCAGTACAAAAATTTCAAAAATTTTCTCAACTTGTGCCACCACAATGCTGATTTCAATATCAGCGCTGAATGGAATTTTTTTGGTACCAGTCATGGAAAGTCTCCCTGTGATGGGATTGGAGGGACAGCAAAGAGGTTGGCAGCTCGTGCCAGTCTTCAACGCCCAACTGAAAACCAAATACTGACCCCGGTGGATTTATTCAACTTTTGCAACGAGCAACTGCATGGAATCAAGTTTTTTTTTTTGTTCCAAAAGAAAAAATTGACGAAATAGGGGTAGTTCAAGAGGAAAGGTTCAAAGATGGACATACAATTGCTGGAACAAGAGAAAATCACCAGTTTGTGCCAATTGATGACAAAAAGATTGGCATTTCAAGGGTGTGAAATGACCCTTCATCTTTCATTGCCCATGTAGATGGATCTGTCAGATCAGAAATGCCTTTTGTGCCAATTGCAAACCTCCAGCCAGGGCAATACATTGCCTGCATTTACGATAGGAACTGGTGGATTGGAAATATTTCTGAAATTTCAGTCGATGACCATGATGCATTAATACATTTTATGCATCCTCATGGACCAGCTTCTTTCACTGGCCTGTGAGAAATGATACATGCTGGATTCCCGAGCAGTGAATCATTGCAATAATTCCAGCACCAGCTGCAACAGCAATGGGCCGACAATACAGCTTCTCTGAACCCATTATGTTGCAAATTCAGCAACAATTCCAGACCACTTACTTAGACTGAACATTATGGCTTGGGAACCAACAAAAGATCCCCAATATTAGGCTTGGGATCCTAGGCAAAGACACCCACCCTCAGAACCTGCGATAAAGAGACCACCCGCGGCTGGCCTTGCACGGCTATCGGCCATGGCTCCTAGGCGATGGGGCTGCCAATTCTCGAAAGACAGCATTATTACAATTCTTAATAGGATTATAATACCAATTCTTAGTGAATTGGTTGTGGTATAACCACCATGGACCAACGCAAGGGTTTGAATAGTGCAGTTAGCATTCATTGCGTATTAATAAATAACACCATGTTCAGTGGCATTTTTCTTTTCTTAAATGGAGAGACTCCAAAAAAAAAAACCAATGATCCTTGTAGAGAAAAATGTGCTCTTTCTAATGATATCAGAATGAATATATTTTAGGGGTACCCTTTTTGAGAAATTTGACTTAAAAATAGGTAAAATTTGGATTTTTAAAGTTTGTCATCATATGTGGGTGTGAATATTTCCACAAATACATATGCTTTGACCGTGATATTGCAGCAATGCAAAGTCATGAAGATGTTTGGTGTACAGGGTAAAGCACCAGTTCCTATTGGTTTTTGGTCTTGAGTTATATATGGGCAAAGTTTGGCATAAATTTTATGCGAGGCGTTTTACAAGCTACTTTGACACAAAATTGCGGCCGAAATATTGTTTTGTCATAGCCGGTAATAATTTTATCGTGTTTAGCAGCAAAAGTTGAGCTAGTATGCCAAATTTCAGCATCATAGCCAGTATAGAACTCTAATGGCTATGTGCCAAAGTTTGCAAAATCCTCTTAGCTGAAGCCGCAGGCTTGGGGGGGCCTCCAGTGAAAGGTCAACAGTGCCCAATATATTTGAGATCTGGCCCTAAAAATTTACAGAACCTCTTCTCAAACATACATGTACATCCTTATAAATTTTCAGCAAAATCGGAGAACGTCGAGTGGGGACGATTTTTAAAACTGGTCCACTTGATGTGGAATGACCCTATTAACACATCATTCAGAAGGGCATATTGAAGCCATATTTAACAGTTTGTATTCCAGATCTTATCCCTGAGGCTCCTACACAGCCTAAATCATGATCCAATCTGCCAGAAGCACCAAGGGAGCCATTCACCTGGGAAAACAAACTTTACCTGCATATATAGGGTTAATCTGTGGGTAAATGGTGGTACAATGCTGCCCGGCTACCATACTGGAAGAGCAGCTACCAGGAGAAAATGAACTTATTTCCTCCCTGCAGCCGCCGGCTTTCAGTCATAGAGGCGTGAATGGAGTGCCACTCACAGACCCGCTCAATCTAAGGTGTCAGCTGTAAGCACACCGCAGCGCTTTGATTGACAACCGGATCTGCAGCACATCTGTGCCAAGCAAACAGTCACTCAAAGTGTCAGGGCGTGCTACCAGGCGACACCTTCTTGTGAGCGGCGAGAGCTGCCGCTCCATGCACAACTCTATGACTGAAAGCCGGCGGCTCCTGGGAGAAAATAAGCTCATTTTCTCCTAGTAGCTGCACTTTCAGTAAGGCGTCTGGGCAGTATTGTAACGCCAATTATTCTATATGTGTAGGTAAATAGCGGTGACAGGTTCCCCTTAAGTGCATTTTATTTGGGGATACACTTTTACCTACATAGCACCTTTGCTTCCCCACTAGAGGGTTTCACACGCTGTCCGTCAACAGACAGAGACCATACTCTAAAGCAAGCACGAGAGCACCAATCACTTACATAGCTTGAGCTTTGGAGATGCCATATCTTCATCATCTGCTAAATTACCAAGTTCCTTCCTTTTCTCCTTGAGGATCTTCTCCAAGACGTGGGCATCATTGTAGACCTGACGTTGGATTGGGAGCATTTAGTGCTTCAGAGCGAAAGTCTCATAATAAAACACAGCACAGAAATGGAAAACGGCTTGACCATAGCACAGAAGCAGATACATTTACATTACACATGGGTCATGTGATGAGGCTGCAGTCGCACCGCCGTCACGATCCGCTCAATATATAGGACGCCCCCAGAACAATGCACTTGAGGTATCATTAGCGAAGTCCTTCTCCAGCACCACCTTTTTACCTTTTTTGTATGACAAAGTTCCCCGGTTTGGCTATTCTACAATTAAACAGATTCTATCCGCAGGTTTTTGCTATGTAATCTGAGAGCAGACATTGATTGGGCTGTGTTTTGTTGTTTCAATACAATCAGTATTTTATCATCTGGAGATCATCATTACAGGACTAGGTGTCTCATGCTTACTGGTCCAGCCCTGCCCCCAGCACTGATTAGCAGCTTTGTGTCAATCAGTGGTGTGGGCGGGGTTATACACAGCTCAACATTCTGAGCACTGCAAGATCTGCAGTAGAGAAAACTCTGATTGTATTAAAATGACAGCAAGCAGCCAAGCAAGTTACATAATGCTGGACTCAGGGTCTCTGTCTCAAGATCATGCTGCTCTCAGATTACACTGGAAAACTTGATCATAGATTCCCTTTAAAGATAACCAGTGTTTTTGAACTGGACAGTTCCTTTGAATGGACTCTGTCAAGTGTTGTGTTTTTTTTTCTACATCTGAGACCAGCATGATGTCAGAGCAGAGACCCTGATTCCAGGAATGTGTCATTTAGTTTACTGAGTGCAGTAGTTGTGATACAATTACAATTTTTAGATGTAGCAGAGCTTAGAAAGCTGACCCCACCCGCACTCCTCATTAGCAGCTTTCTGGGGACATTGACAGTAAGCTGCTAATCAGTGGTGGGGACAGAGATGGACCAGAATGCACTCAGGCAAGTAGTCTTCTAGTGATAATCTCCTGCAAATAAAACACTCACTGTAGTGAAACAACAACACACAGCTTAATAAGTGATGCATCACTGAAATACACAGTGTAGACTGAAAGCTGCCGATCACTGATGTGTGTGTGTGTGGGGGTGGGGGTGGGGGTGGGGGGGGGGGGGAGAGATTACACAAAGCTCCGCATTCTGAGCTCTGCTAAATCTACAGCAGAGAAAACTGTGATTCTATCACAACGTCTGCACCGAGTAAACCAAGTGACACATAACTGGAATCCGGGTCTCAGCCCCTACATCATGTTGCTGTCAGATTACATAGCAAAAACCTGATGACAGATTCCCTTTAAATGGAAGTTTTATATACAGTATTTCTTAGCTGATCTCCTTGTAAAGCAAAGTCTGTCTTCTCCCATCACAGTTCTGTGTCTGTCTGGGAGATGTCTGGCTTCAGTAGGGGACTTAATGTAAGAATCAGTCCTCATTTTTTTTTTGTGTTACAAAACTCAAAGATGAAGATCCAAAAGTATGGATGATGTCAAATAGCTTGAAAAAAACCTACGTCCATTAAAGGGAATCTTTCGGCAGGTTTTTGCTATGCAATCTGAAGATCAAATGCTTTAAATGTTAACACACAGATTTTAGCCATGTGTCTCTTATCACAAAGTGTGTTTTTGTTTACCTGCTATGTCAGTTTCAGCTTCAGTAGCTTTATCATTAGTGGGACTGAGGAGCAAGTGAGCTTAAATCCAACTCCGCACCCCTCTGATTAGCAGCTTCAGTCTACAGACATTGTACATAAAGAGCCTGGTGTGGGCGGGGGCAGCTTCTTCACCTCTGCTGCATTGCTAAAAACTAAAATCTTTGATTGTGTCGAAACCGCTGTACCCAGTAATCTAAGTGATACATCATTGGAATCAGGGTCTCTTTGCCTACATCATGCTGCTCTGAGATGAGGTAGCAAAAACCTGCTGACAGATTCCCTTTAAGTTCAACCTTTCTCCATCGTTATACATTTGCTGTCACTAAACTTTCTATAATGTGTACTGAGGAAATCATCCAGCCATTTCATAAAAGCTGTTATAGTGTCTGCCATTACTACCTCTTGTGGTCGGCATTCCACAGTCTGACTGCTCTAACTGTAAAGAACCCTTTCCTATTTAGCTGTCGGAATCGCTTTTCTTCCACTCGCAGTGAGTGCCCCCTGGTCCTTAGTATTGTCTTTGGAAGGCATAAGTCATGTGCCAGTCCTTTCTATTGACCACACATGTACCGTATTTTTCGTTTTATAAGACACACGATTATAAGGCGTACCCCAAAAGGAAACTAAGAAAAAATATTTTTTATTGTTAAAATAAGGGTCTGTCTTATAATCCTAGTGCGTCTTATAATATCTTACCAGGAGAGTGGCTTTGGTGGAGCGGCTCAGGAGGGTCACAGGAGGCAGGGTTGGCAATGTTGCGGGCTCATAGAAGGAGGTGTCGAGGCTCAGTGGAAGGAGGGTTGGCGATACGGAGGGCTTGGGGGTATCTATGGCGGGTGCCATTGATCAGTCGGTGCACTGCGGATTCCATTGATCTCCAGCCGTGCTACGGGCTCCATTGAACTGCTGGTGGTTGACGCTATAGACTTCAAGAAAATGGCAGTGAGGCAGCATGTGCACAGAGTGGCCTCCGCGGCCATTTTCTTGAAGTCTATTGTGTACCGCTGGCAGTTCAATGGACCCCATAGCCCACCGGCAGATCAATGGCGCCCACCTCCACCACGACACCCCTGAGCCCACTGTATCGCCAACCCACTGTCCTGCGACTCCCCCTCCTCTCAGCACTCAGAATCCCCAACCATGTCACCTGTGACCCCCCTCCACCAACATTGATCAGCCGGTGCGCTTTGGGTTCCATTGATCTCCAGGCAGACAACAGGCTCCATTGAGCTGCTGGCAGTTGACATGATGGACTTCAAGAAAATGACTGCGGAGGTGGCGCATGCACAGACTAGCCTCCATGGCCATTTTCTTGAAGTCCATTGCGTACCGCTGGCAGTTCAATGGACCCCATAGCTTGCCGGCAGATCAATGGCGCCCACCGCCACCACAACACCCCAGAGCCCGCAGTATCAACTACCCTCTATCCTATGACTCCCCCCTGCTCTGAGCCCTGAGTATCGCCAACCATGCCTCCTGTGACCCCACTCCACCACCTTTGATCTCCAGGCAAGCTACGGGCTCCATTGAACTGCTGGAAGTTGATGCGATGAACTTCAAGAAAATGGCCGTGTAGGCGGCATGTGAGCAAATTGTCCTCCGTGGCCATTTTCTTGAAGTCCATTGCGAACCGCTGGCAGTTCAATGGAGCCCGCAGTTCAATGGCACCCATCGCCACCGCGACACACCAGAGCCCACAGTATTGCCGACCCTCTGCCCTGTGCCCCCCCCCCCCCTTCCTCTGAGCCTGCAGTATCTCCGACAATGCCTCCTGTGATCCCGCTCCACCACCACCGTCCCGGTAAGCAATATACGGATTATAAGATGTGTTATAAGTGTGTCCTATAATCCGGAAAATACATTATCTAATATATAAAGCTGAATGTGTGTATGTGTGGTGTGTGTGTGTGTGTGTGTGTGTGTGCGTGTGCGTGTGCGTGTGTGTGTGTGTGTGTGCGTGTGTGTGTGTGTGTGTGTCCAGGCTTGGCATCTGCACAGTCGCAGCTACAGACACAAAATTTTGCACACTCACGCTTCTGGACCCCGAGAGCGTCATAGGCTATGTTTTGAGGGGAAATTTTAACCCCGCGCTTTAGTTATTCGCCAAAAAACCTGCCTCCATTAAAGCGAATGGAGCTGGGAGCCACAGTGCAGCCAGAACTTCAGAAGAATGCGCAGCCACGCCCTTATATGGAATGTTGGCATGTTACAATGCAGCCAGGGAAAGAGACAGACACAGACAGGGAAAGAGAGACTGACAGGGGAAGAGACAGACAGGGAAAGAGAGAGACAGGTTAAGAGACAGACAGGCAAAGAGACAGACAGACACAGGGAAAAAGACAGATAGGGAAAGAGACAGGGAAAGAGAGGGAAAGAGACAGACAGGGAAAGAGAGGGAAAGAGACAGACAGGGAAAGTGACAGAGATAGATAGACAGGGAAAGTGACAGACAGTCAGAGACAGACCGGGAAAGAGAAAGACAGACAAAGAGATAGAGAGACAGAGAGATATATATACAGAGGGGGAGACAGACATTATAATTGCATTTATATCTATTTGTTTTGTGGTTTCTATTTTGTTAACAGCAGTTATTAACCCGGGCGAAGCCGGGTAGTACAGCTAGTTTATACATATAAATGAGATCTCTCTGAGACTTCTTTTTTTCTAAGCGAAACAAGCCTAAGTTTTCAACCCTCTCATCATACGGGCGGCCAATCTTACCTGTGAGCCTTCTTCATTATAGTGCCAGGCGTTGCGGAACATCAGCTTCATGTCGTCCATCATAGCGTCCTCGGTGGAATACTTGTCACTGCGAATATTGTGTTCGATTGTTTTTAAGTCCATGGGCTCCAGAATGATCTTGTAATAGTCCGGATAGTCTTTTTTGGACGGTTTGAACATAAAAAGTTCACAAAGGCGACGATTGTTCAAGGGGTCCCGGGCCTCCAGGACGGCGTTGAACAAAATCTTCATCCGTTGTTTCCGTACGTTTTTCTTGCTGAATAAAGGAATACTGTAGTTACTGACAAGACTTTACAAAGAAGGGTCAAAGAGAATCAATGAAGTCTCCGCGTCGGTGGTCCTAGGTGACCCCACTTGTCATGTTTGCCGTTTAAAGGGGTAAATCAATGCAATAATATACTGCTAGATTAGGCCAATAATTGCAGATCCGTTGTGACCCCTACCAATCCCGAGAAAGGAGAGGATGCGGTTAGTGTATTGCTTTCGATCCTCAAAACTATTCCGCCTGACAAATGGTGGTCAGCCCCGTCATGGTGTCTGACGTTAGTCGCCCGGCCGACTGCCCAAAAGTGTCTGTGTGCGGGGAGCACCTAGAGAACACAGCGCTGAACCTAAAGTACCGATGGTGGTCCCAAAAGTCCGACACTGACAATTATAAAGGCCATTCACCGCCGGCTTCATTCTCCACACCTTTGGACCAAATGATTTAATCAACAGAAAGTGAGCGCTGCGGCCTCCACACACTTCCTGTTTATTGCTCATTTGGTCCGAAAGCATGGCAAGAGAAGTCAGTAGTGATTGGACGCGAGGCTCCCGTGATGTCACAATGTCACGGGAGCCCTGAAACCGCGATTACTGACAGCACTGATACGGCGGCAGAACAGGAGGAGAGTACAGGGTCTATTAATTTAACGGGGGTAAACAAGTGGAATCAGAAGGGGTTGTCCTAGTAGTGGACAACCCCTTTAGAGTGTTCAAATGTTAACTTTAGATATCTTATGTTGGTGGAACGAGGAAAAAATTAGGAAACTAAAGTGGAATCAGAAGACGAGAATAGAGAGTGGGCACTGCCATGCTGGGAACTCCTAACGAGAAGTCGGACACTCGGATGAGCGAGACTCGAGTACAGAGTATAAGGGAAGTCAGGCATTTTTCTGGGTAATCTTAGAGTAAAATGCTTCAGTCCTCAATTGACTTCTATTATACTCGGTACTTGAGTAGCGCCCATCCGAGTGTCCAACTGCTCATTAGGAGTACCGAGCATAGTAGTGCTCACTCATCACTAGTTACGAGTACAGAGCACCCGAGCATGGTAGTGCTCACTCATCACCAGTTACGAGTACCCGAGCATGTTAGTGCCCACTCATCACTAGTTACGAGTACCCGAGCATGGTAGTGCCCGCTCATCACTAGTTATGAGTACCCGAGCATGGTAGTGCCCACTCATCGCTAGTTATGAGTATGCGAGCATGGTAGTGCCCGCTCATCTCTAGTTACGAGTACCCGAGCATGGTAGTGCCTGCTCATCAATAGTTATGAGTACCTGAGCATGGTAGTGCCCACTCATCTCTAGCTACGAGTACTGAGCACCCGAGCATGGTAGTGCTCACTCATCACTAGAAGGGAATCATCCTCCATTAATGGTCACTGCAGCTATAAAGAAAATCATTAAAACTGGTGGAGGACAGTTAGCAATGATTAGCGTCTGCTGCACTTTTAGCTGATTTATTTGGACTGGATTGTTGCATGTGATTTTATTTTTTTGAGATGCTGCAGCTCTGGTAGGATGGGACAATATATTTTGCGCCTTCACGTCATCTTCTTTTTGGCAGCTAATATACAGAGTCTGCATTTTTTCACCTTTATCGCTTGTCCTCTGGTGTTGGCACTACTGCATTTTCTGCTATTATTTTGCACTTGTCATAAGTTTTATGAAAGATAATAAAATTGCAAGAATGAAGGTCGCATCTCTACGCTAGCTTCCATTTGGCCAATATCTCTTTATAACCTAGAAATTAATGAAACAGGTAAAGAGGAGGAGTAATTTTTCCCGTTTCTGCAAGTTCTTTAAAGGGAACCTGTCATCAGAAATTTCGCCCAAAAGCTAAAAGATTCCCCCTCTGCAGCTCCTGGGCTGCATTCTAGAAAGGTCCCTGTTATTATTGTGCCCCATGTGAGACCAAAATAAAGCCTTTATAAAGTTCTACCTTTTTGTATGCAGCTTCTGTAAATGTGTCACGGGGGCGGGCTCTCTGCCGTCCATTATTCTGCCTCCTGGTCCTGTATGCCGCCCCCATCGCTCCTTTCCATATCTGATGCACCGCCCACTGCTCCAGCCATCCCCGCGCATGCCCAGTGCCAGTCTCACAGGACTGAGCAGTGTGACCGCTGGTGACGTGTGCGCAGGCAAGGGATTATGGGCGGGACTGTGACTGTTATCAGCAAGTACCCGCCCATAATCTCGTGAGCGCGCAAACCTCTCCAGCATTCACACTGAGCTCAGTGTAGATGCTAGACTGTATGGGCTGCTTCCAGGGATGACGTCCCTTTGTCATGTGATAGTATTTTGAACACGCCCCTATCACATGACAAAGGGACGTCATCCCTGGAAGCAGCCCATACAGTCTAGCATCTACACTGAGCTCAGTGTGACCGCTGGAGAGGTTTGCGCGCTCACGAGATTATGGGCGGGTACTTGCTGATAACAGTCACAGTCCCGCCCATAATCACTTGCCTGCGCACACGTCACCAGCGGTCACACTGCTCAGTCCTGTGAGACTGGCACTGGGCATGCGCGGGGATGGCTGGAGCAGTGGGCGGTGCATCAGATATGGAAAGGAGCGATGGGGGCGGCATACAGGACCAGGAGGCAGAATAACTGAAGGCAGAGAGCCCGCCCCCGTGACACATTTACAGAAGCTGCATACAAAAAGGTAGCACTTTATAAAGGCTTTATTTTGGTCTCACAGGGGGCACAATAATAACAGGGACCTTCCTAGAATGCAGCCCAGGAGCTGCAGAGGGGGAATCTTTTAGCTTTTGGGCGAAATTTCTGATGACAGGTTCCCTTTAAACAACGTCAGAAAACACAGGGATTAGTGTTATACTAATGTGTTCCATTTTTGGCGGTGTACTCATCCAAAAGCTACTTTGTGGGCTTAACGAGGACCTGTCACTTGCTCCAAAAAAAGTTAATTATCTTATAAAAAAAAATACATCAGCTACTAATTCTGCCGCTCTTTTCCATTTTGCACTGTGTCGTTGTATTGCAGAGATATTCACATTTGTTTCTTCTGGAGCGCGGTATGTGAAATCTCTGCTTGTAGTGCAAATGGGTGTTTCTTCAGTCTTTTTTAGGGGCATGTGCTTTCACTCCTCTCTCTCAGACGCTGCCAATCACAGCTCAGCAGCAGATCTAGCAGTTTCCGATGCTGAGCTGTGATTGGCAGCATCTGGGACAGAGGGGTGAAAGGACACACCCCCAGAGCAGACTGAGAAGAAACACCCTGTTACACTGCAAGCAAACATTTTACATAGTGTGCAGCAAAAGAAATGTGAATATCTCTTCCATTAAGCAACATAGCGCAAAATGGAAAAAAGGAGTCCGATTCGGGAAAGCAGGGATTTTTACATGCTATTTGACTTAAAGGGGTTGTCCATTACTAGGATAACCCAGTTCTGATTCCACTTGTTTCCCCCAGTTAAAATAGAAGACCCTGTAATCACCTCCCATTCTGGCGAAGTTCCAGTGCTGTCAGTAATCACGGTTTGGGGCTCACATGACATCACATGATCCCTGCGTCCAGTTACCGCTCACTTCTATTTTCATGCCTTCGGACTAAATGGGCAATCAAGAGGAAGTCAGCAGAGTTACTTCCGGTTGATTAATTTGGTCTGAAGCTGGGGAGAGAGAAGCTGGCGGTGATTTGATGCAAGGTTAGCATGACATCACAATGTCATGGAAGCCCCGAACCGCAATTCCTGACAGCGCTGGAACAGCGCCAGAATGGGAAGTGACTACATGGTCTTTAATTTTAAGTGGTGGAAAGAAGTGGAATCCAGAAGGGGTTTGACCTAATAGTGGACAACCCCTTTAAATTTTTTGCGGAAGTGTCGGGTCCTCTTTAATCTTACTGTGTCCTACTGCAAACAGTGCCCCCAGTTTTCACACTTCATAGGTTCCGGGGAAATTTGAACAATCTGTTTCAATTCCTGAAGATCACCAAGGAAAATGCCCACCACCTTTTCACACATTGCAAAAGACAATATCAGCTACAGAAGGCAGACAGGACCTCAGGCACGATGGTGTGGGCCTCCCAGTGATGACTTGCAGCCATCACATATCATTGTATTGTGCTGCCAATCAAGAGGAACTATTAGAGACTGTATAAAAGCCGAGACAAGGAAGGCAGCAGCCATTTTAGGGTAATTTAGGATAAGAGGACAGCAAAGCTCACAGCTCAGTGGTATGGATAGGATGAAAAAGCCTTAAGACATTGGACAAATACTGCAGTCCGTAATGAAACGTACAACTGTAGCAGTAAGGGAGGTGAAAGTAGTAACCTGTGAATAAGGCTATGTGCGCACGTGTGCGCTCTGCACCGCAGCTAAAAGGTGCGCTTCAGAGCGCAGCTGAAAAGCTGCGTTCTGAAGGGCACGGTGCCTGCAGAGAACGTGCGGTCTGCATGCTGCCTCTCCCTATAGACAGCATGCAAACCGCACGGAAGAAGTGACATGTCCCTTCTTAGAACGCAGCGATTCGGGCAGCAGCCGAAACGCTGCGTTCTAATATGCCACGTGCGCACGGCTCCTGCACAATCTCCATAGACTGTGCAGGGGACGAAGGATGCATGCAGTTACGCTGCGGTGCAGATCGCAGCGTAACTGCATGAAAACACGCAACGTGGGCACATAGCCTAATAGAGATAGTGAAATTATAGCGGAAGAGCTGGGAGAGAGATCGCAGCAGCAGTCCTGCTTTTGATTAACAATTACAAATTTTTCTTTCTTCATTCATAATGCACTAGAAAGCAGAAGCAAGGCAACACAATATTTATTTACTGAAGAAAAAAAAATATCTGTGTCAGATTGTGTGCTTGCTTGTCAAAAGCGACTGTACTGAGCGCTTTCATTTTATTCCTTTTTGTGAGGGGAGAAATAATTTTTTTTATTTTTAAATACCACAAAAAATTCCACAAAAACCATATATTTATAGGGAACCTGTCAGTTCCTCTCTACCCAGCAGCATTTATACCTGCATGCTCAAATTCTCGCCCCGTATAATGCTATTAACTAATATGAATGCTTGGAAAAATGACTTGTAAACTGCACTGTTCCTATGCTAATTAGGTCAGTCACTAGTCGATGGGGGCGATGTTTCCCCAGACTAGTCAGCCCTCTTTCCATGTTATCACACTCATGTGGACGTGATAACAAGATTTCCACGAGCCGGCGTCACCACCAGCTCATGGAAATCTTCTACATGCACATGGCTCATTTCAGCTAAGTCAGTGCGCCTTTGAAGCTGGGTGTCCACTTCCTGGCTTCATAGGTACACTGAAGTAGCCGAAATGAGCCGTGCGCACGCGCAAGATTTCCACGAGTTGGCGGTGACGCCGGCTAATGGAAATCATGTTACCAAGCCCACAGGGGAGTGATAACATGGAAGGAGGGCAGACTAGTCTGGTGAAACAACGCCCCATCGACTAGTCAAGGGTCTGCTTAGCATAAGAACAGCGAGGTTTATAAGTTTGTTTTTTTTTTTTGTTTTTTTTTAAAGGGAACCTGTCACCGGATGTTTACAATATTCACCTACCGGTTGGTGCGGAGCAGACTGGTCGGATGGGTGTCTCCGTTCTCCAGTACCGGCGTCTCCACATTCGACCATCTTTGTCCTTCTTCTGAACCCTGGGTGCATGACGCGCAGGCGCACTACAATACTTTGATCTGCCCTGCTCAGGGCAGATCAAAGTGCGCCTGCGCAGAACCTCGCTGTCGGCCTGTGTGGATGACGTAGGATGCATCATCCACATTAGCTTCAGAAGGCGGACAAAGATGGCTGAAAGAGGAGGAGCGGGACCCGGAGAACGGAGACGCCCATCCGACCAGTCTGCTCCGCACCAACCGTTAGGTATTATAAACATCCGGTGGCAGGTTCCCTTTAAAACAATCATATTAGTGAATAGCGGTATACAGGGACGGTTAGGGAGGGAATTTGGGCATACAAGGTTGGAGGACATAGGGACCTGATAGGTTCCCTTTATAGGGTCGTCCCCTTTCAAATAATCTGGGTCCCCGAGTACAGTTGTTATAAAAACAAACTAACCCCGCTTCACATATCCTCAGGTCCAGCTCTACTGCTGCTCCTAGTGTCTGGTATAGGCTGGTTTGCTGACATCACGTCAACAGCCAATCCGTGAGTTCAGCAGCTCTTCCCATGTAGATGGAACGCCCGCTTAAAACCTCTGAGCTAACTGATTGGCTGTCACATTGTCAGTGTGATGTCAGCGCTGCTGTAAATACTGGACACCAGGAGCAGCAAAGTACAGTTTTCCTTACTGTACCTGTAGCTACCTACTGAGCAAGGGCTTTTACCCAAGGGTGGAATAATTGGGGTTAAAAAGATTGTCAAAAATTAGTGTTTCCAATGTGCGGTAAAAGAAAGTGGGAATGGTGATAGACGGAGTTTTGTAAGAGAAAAACAAACAAAACTATACTACAGCTAAGATTACGATAGCAGCTGCTAGAGTAGCACCACACTCTGGTTCAACTACCAAAAGCAGGTAACACCTGGCCTCATTAGCCTCCAGCAAGTGTTTAGGTGGGGAGGAGACGAAGTGAAAGGCGTTATGTAATTGATGGCAGATCACTCTTCTCAATCACAGCTGAATAATGTTAGCTCTGACAGCGACACCGTCAGTTTGAGTCAAATAGTCTGCGTGATCATAACTGACTAAAGGCTATGTTCACATTGCTTTTGGGCCATAAATTAATGGCTGATGTCATAATCCAGGCCAGCTTTTCCCTGCTGTGGTTACACCCAGCTCTGGCCTGGTCATGTCAGGGGTTAACTTCCCTTGCCTCGTTCTGGATCCCAGGACGCTATATATTGCCTCTCTACCTATGGCTCAGTGCCTGTGATATTTCTGCGTTGCAGCATGTATACTGGTTCTGGTGAGTGTTCCCGATTTATCCTGCTTCCCTGCTACTGTGTTTTGACCTGTACCCTCCCCCGTTTGTCTGCCTGTCCCAGTCCCTGACTTCCCGCTCCTGTCTGTCTGTGTTTCCCTCTGCATACCTGATCTCCCGGCTTCTGACTCAAGTTTTGTTTTCTGACTTGATTTTGATCCTCCCTCTGCAGTGACTTGACTTTCCTGGCTAGACCCTGACTGTTTGACTACTCTATTGCCCCCTGGTGGTTCTCCTATTAACTGCCTGCTGAAGTTACTCTGCTGTACTTCAGCTGCCTTTCTGTTACAGTGTGACTTTGTCGCTCCTTCACTACTCTGCTGCCACCTAGTGGTGAATACGCTGTACTTAGTCTTACTAGCCCTTTGTACAGCGTGATAGTTGCGTTGAGGCTTCTGTTTTAAGCCTTGGAAAAGGGGATTTGGACAGAATCCCTGAAGGTACGGAACAGTCACTTTGTGCCCTCTTTGTGCAGTGTCAGCCTTCTTTATACAGGCACAAACGCAGTCGGCCATGCTTTTTTTTGACTGCCTCAACAAGGCGGACACAGCCAAAACGGAAGCCAAAGCACAAAGTGACAGCCTGCTTTTTTAATGAGTCAATGGCCCCATTAGATCTTCCCAAATCCCATTTTCAGGTCTTAAAACAAAAGCATTGACCAAGCCACCAACGTGTGGCCATAATGCAATATAGACACACAGATTTTTAGAGGGGCAAATCGGATTTTACAACTAGAGAAAATTGAATCTTTACAAATTTTAGTAGATTTGGGAAAGTTGGGAAATAAGGGGTACATCGAGGACCACCGCGCCGTCAATGGTGGTCATTTGACTTGCACATCTGAACTATGCAACTGTGCAGAAAGCAATGTCACCGATATTTTTCCACGACCAAGATGGACGCGGTCGCTATTGAATGTCGTGGATTTGCTCAGATTGGATCACTCAAGGCATTGGACGTTACGACCTGGTAATGGAGTGCTCCTAATCAATACAGATATCCAAACTCCTCTGTCTCCCCTATACCGCTGTGTAATGTAAGCTCAGCACATCGGGACGGCACCTATCACTGCACCATCATGGATACTCAATACGAAGGGAGAGAAGGCTTTAAATAGGTTAGACTTGAAACCTTTAGCCACCATTTTTTGGGCGATAAAGAAAGAAACCCCATACTTTGCGGGACGTCCTTCCATTGGAACGTGCAGTCAATCATGTTGGTTAATACAGATGTGGTCGGGTACTCCTTTTGTATCTATCAGGCCCATTATCCACTAGAGCAAAATTTTGCTTTATGCTATGGTGGACACAAGAAGTGTGTGAGTGTTTATTCTCCTCAATGACCAGGTGTCCACGAATCACAATGGATGACTACAACCTTAAAAGGCAGTTGATCACCCCCAAAATGTTAAGTAAGCATTTATATAGGGGAGGTATCCCCCTCTAAAAATCATACTGGATATGAACAGTTTATATCAATAGTCGTTGAAAATCTACTTTTATCCAATATGCAAATGAGGGCTCTTTGGTGCATCCATAGCATGGCCCAAGCCTTGGTCATTTGCATTTTAAATAAAAGATTTTACACCAAATATTAAAGGGGCTCTCCATTACTTGGACAACCCCTTCTCATTTACCATGTTTGTCCCTTTAAAATAAAAAAGGCTTATACTTCCCCCTGATGCTGTTCCAGCAATGCAAGCACTCCCTCTCCCAGGGCTCACGTGAAGCTGTTATGTCATGTGAGCCCTGCGTCCAATCACAGCCAGCTTGATACATCTGAAGGCAGGGAAAGTATCAGCAGGAAGTGAGCAGCAGCCGCAGCTCTCAGCTCCGCTTCATTACTTATATGTATGTAGATGGACAGTGAAGCCGGCACTGATTGGGCAAAGGGCTCACATGACAATCTCACGTAAGCCCTGGGAGAGAGAGTGCTTGCAAAGCTGGAATAGCCACCGCCACCCCTGAGTCGGCCGCCGCCGTTACCCCTGAGACGGCCGCCGCCGCCACCCGAGACGGCCGCCGCCAGCCCTGAGACGGCCGCCACTAGAGGAGAGTATGGCTATGTGCCCACGGCACTCTGTATCTGCGAATTTTTCTACAGCTAAATCTGCAGCATTCCCCCGGAATCCGCACCTTTTCATAGGTGCTAATTTTGTGCGTATTTGTCGCGGATTTCGTGATTTTTTTTTTTTTTTACATTCAATTGAATAGGCAAAATCCGCAGGTAAATCCGCAACAATAATTGACATGCTGCAGATTTTTCCGCACGGAAATCCGCATGATTTCCGCTGCGGAAAAATCCGCAGCGTGGGCACAGCATTTCCCAAATGCCATAGAAATGGCTGGGGAGTAGCTGTGCTGCAGATTTCTGAAAAATCCGCGGCATTTCCGCGAGAAATCCGAGGCAAAATCCGCGCATTTTCCGCAGCGTGGGCACATAGCCTATACGTTCTTTTTTTATGTTAGCAGGAACAAAAATGAGGCATGAGAAGGGGTTGTTCAAGTAGTGGACAACCCTTTTAAAACTGTGTGCCTGATCTGATTTTTATAGGGGCTACATCTCCTATATAAAAGGTTCTTGTAGTTTAATTGACATTTTGGGGGTGACAGACAATCTTTAAAGTGAGTGACTTCCCAAGTCTGGCCAATATAAAATGTTTATAGGTAACAATGTGTGTAAAAAGGGTGATCTGGATGAACCAAATCCCGGGCCAACACCACGCTGTCATCAGAGAGGGTAGAGGAAGATGTCAAGCTTTCCCTCATTGTTGACTATTCAACTAGTCTATGGCAAATGAAAGCACCATCATCGGGGAGATATTTAGAAAGTGAAGCGACTCAGAATGTCAGGTTTCTTCCTTTGCGGATGCACAGGGATAGAGCTGTCAATCAGTGGGGGTGGGCGGGGTTAGCACGTAGCTCATGAATGCCGAGGACTCCTGACTCTTTCCTTAAATGCAATGCATGTGATATAAATGTACAGTGTGTATCTTATAAGCTTTGGAGAAACAGTCAAATGTGCAACAAAGACTTAAATCTACTTTTCCGTTAATAAAATGAAAACAAATTTTCATGAAAATCAATCCCATTAGTTTTATCATCATCTGGTTGTAAGATATTGGTAGCCTATAAGGTTAAAAAAATAATAAAAAAAAAAAATAGCATTTATAGACAATAGACAAAAAAAAAAAAAAAATAATTGCAAATGATGGATCAGGGCCATAGTCGTTTGCATCCTGAGCTCGGTGGTGACCTATAAGATGATCCGTGATACTATTAGCCGCGCTGCCGTTCCCCTATCTAAGAATAAAGGATCCACATCCAGAACAATTGAGTAAAGACACCGGCCTACAGGCTGCAGCCGGATGACAATGGATGCAGAGATGCAGGAGATTCCGGCAGGGGGAAACGTACCTCTTCCTCTTTGCGCTGCCGGTGTCAGACGTGGCGGAGGAGATCATGCTGTCGCCGTCCTCTATGTCGAGGTCTCTGCGAGCCAGCTCTTTCTTTTTCGCCTGAAATAAAGAAGAAATCTCCAGAGTCAGCCTCGCTCTGCCAAACGTTCCCAGAATACATGAATATTAAACAGCTGCATAGATCAGTTTCACTCGGAAGAGGAAAAAAAAAAAAGGCTACAACTGGTGTCAGTGTATAAATATTAAAAGCACCACGGATCCGTGATACAAAGGCTCAGAAACATTTACATTTCATCAGGTGCAACAATGCTGCGCGACGCTCGGCAAATATTGGATTTTTGTGCATCGTGCCTCTCCTCCGGGTGCAGGCAAAGCCGAAAAGATAGCTCCCGACTGATTGAGGAGAGGTTCCCAAAAGTGGCAAATCCATCTCGCCACCACACACAGCGCTGGGATAGCCAAGGAGAGGTTACAAAAAGTGGCAAATCCATCCCGCCACCACACACAGCACTGGGATAGCCAAGGAGAGGTTACAAAAAGTGGCAAATCCATCCCGCCACCACACACAGCGCTGGGATAGCCAAGGAGAGGTTACAAAAAGTGGCAAATCCATCCCGCCACCACACACAGCGCTGGGATAGCCAAGGAGAGGTTACAAAAAGTGGCAAATCCATCCCGCCACCACACACAGCGCTGGGATAGTCATCAGCGTACGCACAATCATTTTTTTTTATAGCTTTGCAGATGGAGAAGAAATAAGCACATACAGAAAGGCTAAACTATTATTAAAGGGGTACTCCGGTCATATGAGTGGGGGTCCGACACCAGGCACCCCCATTGGTAGGGTGTAAACACTGAACAGAGCTGCGCAGTGCTGCAGTCAAAGTGTAGCAGCCGCTGCAGAGACCTGCAGATAAGCTCCAAAAAACATGAAAAATCTTAACCTACCAATATCTTATGACTAGTGATGAGCGGGCACTACCATGCTTGGGTACTCGTAACTAGTGAAAAGTGGGCAGTACCATGCTTGGGTACTCGTAACTAGTGATGAGCGGGCACTACCATGCTCGGATGCTCTGTACTTGTAACTAGTGATGAGCGGGCACTACCATGCTCGGGTGCTCTGTACTTGTAACTAGTGATGAGCGGGCACTACCATGCTCGGGTGCTCTGTACTGGCAACTAGTGATGAGCGGGCACTACCATGCTCGGGTGCTCGGTACTGGTAACTAGTGATGAGCGGGCACTACCATGCTCGGGTGCTCTGTACTGGCAACTAGTGATGAGCGGGCACTACCATGCTCGGGTGCTCGGTACTGGTAACTAGTGATGAGCGGGCACTACCATGCTCGGGTGCTCGGTACTGGTAACTAGTGATGAGTGAGCACTACCATGCTCGGGTGCTCGGTACTCGTAACTAGTGATGAGTGAGCACTACCATGCTCGGGTGCTCTGTACTCGTAACGAGTGATGAGCGGGCACTACCATTCTCAGGTGCTCTGTACTTGTAACTAGTGATGAGCGGGCACTACCATGCTCGGGTGCTCTGTACTGTAACTAGTGATGAGCGGGCACTACCATGCTCGGGTGCTCTGTACTGGTAACTAGTGATGAGCGGGCACTACCATGCTCAGGTGCTCTGTACTGGTAACTAGTGATGAGCGGGCACTACCATGCTCGGGTGCTCTGTACTGGCAACTAGTGATGAGCGGGCACTACCATGCTCAGGTGCTCTGTACTGGTAACTAGTGATGAGCAGGCACTACCATGCGCGGGTGCTCTGTACTCGTAACGAGTGATGAGCGGGCACTACCATGCGCGGGTGCTCTGTACTCGTAATGAGTGATGAGCGGGCACTACCATTCGCGGGTGCTCTGTACTCGTAACGAGTGATGAGCGGGCACTACCATGCGCGGGTGCTCTGTACTCGTAATGAGTGATGAGCGGGCACTACCATGCTTGGGTACTCGTAACTAGTGAAAAGTGGGCAGTACCATGCTTGGGTACTCGTAACTAGTGATGAGCGGGCACTACCATGCTTGGGTACTCGTAATTAGTGATGAGCGGGCACTACCATGCTCAGTACTCGTAACTAGTGATGAGGGGGCACTACCATGCTCAGTACTCGTAACTAGTGATGAGGGGGCACTACCATGCTCAGTACTCGTAACTAGTGATGAGTGGGCACTACCATGCGCGGGTGCTCTGTACTCGTAATGAGTGGGCGCTACCATGCTCAGGTGCTCTGTACTGGTAACTAGTGATGAGGGGGCACTACCATGCTCAGGTGCTCTGTACTAGTAACTAGTGATGAGCAGGCACTACCATGCTCGGATGCTCTGTACTTGTAACTAGTGATGAGCGGGCACTACCATGCTCGGGTGCTCTGTACTCGTAATGAGTGATGAGCGGGCACTACCATGCGCGGGTGCTCTGTACTCGTAATGAGTGATGAGCGGGCACTACCATGCTCAGGTGCTCTGTACTGGTAACTAGTGATGAGCGAGCACTACCATGCTCGGGTGCTCTGTACTCGTAATGAGTGATGAGCGGGCACTACCATGCGCGGGTGCTCTGTACTCGTAATGAGTGATGAGCGGGCACTACCATGCTCGGGTGCTCTGTACTCGTAATGAGTGATGAGCGGGCACTACCATGCGCGGGTGCTCTGTACTCGTAATGAGCGGGCACTACCATGCTCAGGTGCTCTGTACTGGTAACTAGGGATGAGCGGGCACTACCATGCTCGGGTGCTCTGTACTGTAACTAGTGATGAGCGGGCACTACCATGCTCGGGTGCTCTGTACTGTAACTAGTGATGAGCGGGCACTACCATGCTCGGGTGCTCTGTACTGTAACTAGTGATGAGCGGGCACTACCATGCTCGGGTGCTCTGTACTGGTAACTAGTGATGAGCGGGCACTACCATGCTCAGGTGCTCTGTACTGGTAACTAGGGATGAGCGGGCACTACCATGCTCGGGTGCTCTGTACTGTAACTAGTGATGAGCGGGCACTACCATGCTCGGGTGCTCTGTACTGTAACTAGTGATGAACGGGCACTACCATGCTCGGGTGCTCTGTACTGGTAACTAGTGATGAGCGGGCACTACCATGCTCAGGTGCTCTGTACTGTAACTAGTGATGAGCGGGCACTACCATGCTCGGGTGCTCTGTACTGTAACTAGTGATGAACGGGCACTACCATGCTCGGGTGCTCTGTACTGGTAACTAGTGATGAGCGGGCACTACCATGCTCAGGTGCTCTGTACTGTAACTAGCATATGCATGTTGTCTGCAGCAAGAGATGCAATTCTTCCATAATCAGGGAGCTATTTGCATGACACTGGTAGGTGCGGCTCGACACACAGAAGATACGAGTACATAGTCAGAGGATTATGTTGATGATATGCACCAATGAACTCAACTATGGAGAAAGGCAGAACACACCCCTACGTCAGTCGTTAAGGAAGATGGGGAGCGGGCAAACTAAACTGGCCATACACATTAGCTTAAAGTTGTCCAAACCTACCATTATCGGTGGGACTGACCTTGAGGCCTTCAAAAGAAAAAAACTGGGCACTTTGATTTCGACATGCCTGATCATTTACCAATAAACAGAAGATAAACAGTTGTGGTTCTCTCTATACAGGACAGAGGCACACTGAGCATGCAACACAGGGAGGTCATGTTTATGGCCAAACATACAGCCTTTTATTTCTCGCAAGAAAAGTAGCCTAGAAGGTTTCCATAGGTCACCCCCTCTATTAACGAAAATGCCAACCTGAACAAGAATGTGTAGGGTGACTTCAGGGGGGAATGATTGCTCATTGGGTAGCAGATTCCCTGTTAAAACTGATAGAAACCCTAATGCAGACTCCAGTTGGAGGCCATTTCCCGAAAAATACTTGTGTTTCCCATTCACATCCATTATAGGGTGTGTACACACGCTGCAGGTTTGTGTTGTTTCCCAAAAACCCACTCTCTGGCAGAAATACGCATCCAAAAAATACATACATTTTTGTGCGTTTTCCTCACTTTTTTTTTTAGGTATTTATAGTGATGGGTGGACTCACAGATACTCAGGGTTGAGGGGTCTAAGAGAGTTTAAAAAACAAAAAAGTAAACAGTTCTAGTCCGGAAATGATCCCAGGTATCTGGTTGGACGCTGGTCCCCATATAAGTCTATAGGGACCAGAATCCGGCACTTAAAGATGGTGGTAGAAGGGATAGGTGCAAGCGCACTATACTTAAGTCTCCAGCACGGCTGTAACTGCTCCCATGGCCACTCATTTTACTTCCGGGACCCCTCATTAGCCTCATAAATATGCACTGCTTTCCCCGCTCACAAACGTCTGTGAATGGTTGCAGTCAGAAAGCGCCCCCAGTGTGTCTGACTGCTTCCAATCACAGACATATGTTATGTGCATCTAGATCGTACTATAAAAATAAATAATAAAACAAAAAATTGACGGAGGGTCCCCCTATATTATGATACCCAGCACAGATAAAGCATATGGCTACAGGCTGCAGCCCCCAGCCGTGCGCTTATCTTGGTTGTGTATCAAAATAAGAGGAACCGCATGCGGCTTTGTTAATTATTTAAATAAATATAAATATTTATTTTTTTAAAAATGGTGTGTGGTCCCCCCAATTTTGATACCCAGCCAAGATAAAGCCCAAGAGCTGAGGGTTGGTATTTTCCGGCTGGGGAGACCCATGCTTATTGTGTCCCCAACACTAAAAATAGCAGCCTGCAGCCACCCAAGATAATCACTTCCATTAGATGTAACATTCCCTGAACTTTAGCTGACTGTTCCAGATTGCCCTGGTGCGGTGGCAATCGGGATAATAATGGGTTAATGTAAGCTCAGAGCTGCCACTAAGCCCTAGATTAGTAATGGGAGGCGTCTATGAAACCCCCTATCCCAGTTCCCCCTATTTTGATAAACAGCCAGGATAAGCGCACGGCTGGGGGCTGCAGCCTGTAGCCGTATGCTTTATTTGTGCTGGATATCATAATATGGGGGGAACCCTAGACCAATTTTTTTTAATGTATTTTTGTACCACGATAGACCCGCAGGGTCTGTGATTGGAAGCAGTCAGACAGGCTCTTACTCAGGGTGGGGACGCAGTCTGACTGCAACCAATCACAGACGCCGGTGGGTGGGGGAAGCAGTGAACATACATGAGGTTAATGAGCGGCCCCGGAAGCAGAATGAAAAGCTGCGGGAGCAGTTACAGCAGAGCCGGAGATTCAGTAAGTATGAATCGCTTGCTCCTATCCCCCCTATTCCTACCACTATTTTTAAGCATCGGATTGTGGTCCCCATAGACTTATATAGGGACTGGCATATGTCCAGATACCTGGGATCAATTCCAGGCGGGAACTGTTTTTTTTTTTGAGAAAAGACATTTTTTAATTGTCTACCGGCTATTAACAAAAATGTGCAATTTTCTTAAACAAGAAATTCTGTAAATAACACTTCAGTCTGGTAACACAAACTTTTCTTTTTACAAACATACATCGTATTCCCATTGATCCCAGGTATATATGAGTCCGCCAATCACATAACGCTGGTCAAAATAAAAAGAAAATAATTGACTTGCTGCAGTTTTGTGGCAAACATGCAGCCACAAAAAAAAACAACCAAAAAACAAAACAAAACAGCAACGTGTGCACAGCAAAACTGAAATCTCATAGACTTTGCTGGGGAAGGAAATGCAGGCAGTTTTGTGCCACTAAATGAACCCAAAAACACAGCAAAAAAAAAAGCGTGTGCATGGGGCCATACTTCGGTACCCTAGTCGCCCCCATCTGTGCGTCCAACTGCTCGTTATGAGTACTGCGCACCAGAGCATGGAACTGCGCGCTCATCACTAAATGAAAATCAGTCCTTTTTTAATAGAAGGGAGAAAAAAGAAAAAGATCTGGATTCAGTCGGCTTCACACTTCCACACTTAGGGGTACTTTGCACGCTGCGACATCGCTACTGCGATATCGTCGGGGTCAAATCGAAAGTGACGCACATCCGGCGTCGATAACGACGTCACAACGTGTAAAGCCTAGATGCGCCGATAAACGATCGCAAAAGCGTCGAAAATCGGTGATCTGTGTAGCGTCGGACATTTTCATAACGTCGCACCAATAGGAGATACGATGTTGTTCCTCGTTCCTGCGGCAGCACACATCGCTGTGAGTGAAGCCGCAGGAGCGAGGAACATCTCCTTACCTGCGTCCACCGGCTATGCGGAAGGAAGGAGGTGGGCGGGATGTTTACATCCCGCTCATCTCCGCCCCTCCGCTTCTATTGGCCGCCTGCCGTGTGACGTCGCTGTGACGCCGCACGTCCTGCCCCCTTAGGAAGGAGCCAGAGCGATGTCACAGGGCAGGTGAGTGCATGTGAAGCTGCCGTAGCGATAATGTTCGCTACAGCAGCTATCACAAGATACCGCATGTGTGACGGGGGCAGGTGCTATCGCGCTCGGCATCGCTAGCAAATGCTAGCGATGTCGCAACGTGCAAAGTACCCCTTAGAGGTTCATGGATGGACTGCGATTTCTGGACCAGCGGACAACAGGTGTCCTGATCTGAACAGCCTCATGTATGTCGGAAAGATAAATGAGCATCTAAAGTGTTGTTTGTGTCCATGTCCTCCAGACAGGTAACTAAGTCTCATTGTAGGCCAGATAAAATGTAAAAAAAAAAAAAATTAATAAAAATGATATATATACATTTTTTGTAAAAATAAATATTTTGTGGAAAACCCATGATGTTTAATCCCAGCTTTCATGCGTCTTGGCTGCTTTCCACCAGTTTTTCACACTGCTTTTGGGTGACCTTATGCCACTCCTGGTGCAAAAATGTAAGCAGTTCTTTGTTTGATGGCTTGTGACTATCCATCTTCCTCTTAATTACACTCCAGAGGTTTTCAATAAGGTTCAGGTCTGGAGATTGGGCTGGCCATGACAGGGTTTTGATGTAGTGGTCCTTCATCCACACATTGATTGACCTAGCTGTGTGGCATGGCGCATTGTCCTGCTGGAAAAACCTGTCCTCAGAGTTGGGGAACATTGCCTGAGCAGAAGGAAGCAACTGTTTTTCCAGGATAACCTTGTATGCGATTTGATTCATACGTCCTTCACAAAGTTTAATCTGTCCAATTCCTGCCCCATTTCTAGAGTAAGGTAATCTTCTCTAATGAGTCTAATTTTCAGTTTTGCCCAACACCTGGTCATCTAATGGTTAGATAGAGACCTGGAGAAATGTACAAGCCACAGTGTCTTGCACTCACTGTGAAAATTCGTGGAGGATTGGTGATGATCTGGGGATGGTTCAGCAAGGCTGGAATTGGGCAGATAAAACTTTGCGAAGGACAAATGAATCAAGCCGCATACAAAGTTATCCTGGAAGAACAGTTGCTTCCTTCTGCTCAGGCAATGTTCCCTAACTCTGAGGACTGTTTTTTCCAGCAGGACATTGCGCAATGCCACACAGCTAGGTCAATCAATGTGTGGATGAAGGACCACCACATCAAAATGCTGTCATGGCCAGCCCAATCTCCAGACCTGAAACGTGTTGAAAACCTCTGGAATGTAATCAAGAGGAAGATGAATAATCACAAGCCATCAAACAAAGAACTGCTTCCATTTTTGCACCAGGAGTTTCATAAGGTCCCCCAAAAGCAGTGTGACAGACAGGTGGAAAGCAGCCAAGACGCATGAAAGCTGGGATTAAACATCATGGTTATTCCACAAAGAAGGGAATTTTGTTTACTTACCGTAAATTCCTTTTCTTCTAGCTCCTATTGGGAGACCCAGACAATTGGGTGTATAGCTTCTGCCTCCGGAGGCCACACAAAGTATTACACTTTAAAAAGTGTAACCCCTCCCCTCTGCCTATACACCCCCCCGTGCATCACGGGCTCCTCAGTTTTGGTGCAAAAGCAGGAAGGAGGATACTTATAAATTGGTCTAAGGTAAATTCAATCCGAAGGATGTTCGGAGAACTGAAAACCATGAACCAAAAGAACAATTCAACATGAACAACATGTGTACACAAAAGAACAACAGCCCGAAGGGAACAGGGGCGGGTGCTGGGTCTCCCAATAGGAGCTAGAAGAAAAGGAATTTACGGTAAGTAAACAAAATTCCCTTCGTTGTCGCTCCATTGGGAGACCCAGACAATTGGGACGTCCAAAAGCAGTCCCTGGGTGGGTAAAAGAATACCCTGAGAAAAAGAGCCAACAACGGCCCTCCTCTTACAGGTGGGCAACCGCCGCCTGAAGGACTAGCCTACCTAGACTGGCATCCGCCGAAGCATAGGTATGCACCTGATAGTGTTTCGTGAAAGTGTGCAGACTAGACCAGGTAGCTGCCTGACACACCTGCTGAGCCGTCGCCCGGTGCCGCAATGCCCAGGACGCACCCACGGCTCTGGTAGAATGGGCTTTCAGCCCTGAAGGAATCGGAAGCCCAGAAGAACGGTAGGCTTCAAAAATCGGTTCCTTGATCCACCGAGCCAAGGTTGACTTGGAAGCCTGCGACCCCTTACGCTGGCCAGCGACAAGGACAAAGAGCACATCAGAACGGCGCAGTGGCGTCGTGCGAGACACGTAGCTCCGGAGTGCTCTCACTAGATCTAACAAATGCAAATCCTTTTCACATTGGTGAATTGGATGAGGGCAAAATGAAGGTAAGGAAATATCCTGATTAAGATGAAAAGGGGACACCACTTTGGGGAGAAAGTCCGGGACCGGACGCAGAACCACCTTATCCTGGTGAAATACCAGGAAGGGGGCTTTGCATGACAGCGCTGCAAGCTCTGACACTCTTCGGAGTGATGTGACTGCGACTAGAAATGCCACCTTCTGCGAAAGACGTGATAGAGAGACATCCTTCAGCGGCTCGAAAGGTGGTTTCTGAAGAGCCCGTAGAACCCTGTTGAGATCCCAGGGTTCCAGTGGACGCTTGTAAGGTGGAACTATGTGGCAAGCTCCCTGCAGGAACGTGCGGACCTGCGGAAGCCTGGCTAGACGCTTTTGAAAAAACACGGAAAGCGCCGAGACTTGTCCCTTGAGAGAGCCGAGAGACAAACCCTTGTCCATTCCAGATTGAAGGAAGGAAAGAAACGTGGGTAAGGCAAACGGCCAGGGGGTAAACCCCTTATCAGAGCACCAGGCTAAGAAGATCCTCCAAGCCCTGTGATAGATCTTGGCTAACGTTGGTTTCCTGGCCTGTCTCATAGTGGCAATGACCTCTTGAGATAACCCTGAGGACGCTAGGAGCCAGGACTCAATGGCCACACAGTCAGGTTGAGGGCCGCAGAATTCAGATGGAAAAATGGCCCTTGAGACAGCAAGTCTGGTCGGTCTGGGAGCGCCCACGGTTGACCCACCGTGAGGTGCCACAAGTCCGGGTACCACGACCTCCTCGGCCAGTCTGGAGCGACGAGGATGGCGCGGCGGCAGTCGGACCTGATCTTGCGCAACACTCTGGGCAGCATTGGCAGAGGAGGGAATACATAAGGCAGTCGAAACTGCGACCAATCCTGAACTAAGGCGTCCGCCGCCAGAGCTCTGTGATCCTGAGACCGTGCCATGAATGCCGGGACTTTGTTGTTGTGCCGAGACGCCATTAGATCGACGTCCGGCGTTCCCCAGCGGCAACAGATCTCTTGAAACACGTCCGGGTGAAGAGACCATTCCCCTGCGTCCATGCCCTGGCGACTGAGAAAGTCTGCTTCCCAGTTTTCTACGCCTGGGATGTGAACCGCGGAGATGGTGGAGGCTGTGGCCTCCGCCCACAGCAGAATCCGCCGAACTTCTTGGAAGGCTTGACGACTGCGAGTGCCGCCCTGGTGGTTGATGTACGCGACCGCCGTGGCGTTGTCCGACTGTATGCGGATCTGCCTGCCCTCCAGCCACCGATGGAACGCTTTTAGGGCTAGATACACTGCCCTTATCTCCTGAACATTGTTCTGAAGGGAGGACTCTGTCGGAGACCAGGTTCCCTGAGCCTTGTGGTGGAGAAAAACCGCTCCCCACCCTGACAGACTCGCGTCCGTCGTGACCACAGCCCAGGATGGGGGCAGGAAAGATTTTCCCTTCGACAGGGAAGTGGGAAGAAGCCACCACTGAAGAGAGGTCTTGGCTGCCAGAGAAAGACAGACGTTCCTGTCTAAGGATGTCTACCTCTTGTCCCATTTGCTGAGAATGTCCCATTGGAGTGGACGCAGATGAAACTGCGCAAAGGGAACTGCCTCCATTGCTGCCACCATCTTCCCCAGGAAGTGCATGAGGCGCCTCAAGGGGTGTGACTGGGCCCGAAGGAGAGATTGCACCCCTGTTTGCAGCGAACGCTGTTTGTCCAGCGGTAGCTTGACTATCGCTGAGAGAGTATGAAACTCCATCCCGAGGTAAGTCAGTGATTGGGTCGGAGTCAATTTTGACTTTGGGAAATTGATGATCCACCCGAACCTCTGGAGCGTCTCCAGAGCCACGGTCAGACTGTGTTGACATGCCACCCGGGAGGGTGCCTTGACTAGGAGATCGTCTAAGTAAGGGATCACCGAGTGGCCCTGAGAATGTAGGACCGCCACCACGGATGCCATGACCTTGGTGAAGACCCGTGGGGCTGTCGCCAGGCCGAAAGGCAGTGCCACAAACTGAAGGTGTTCGTCCCCAATGGCGAAACGCAGGAAGCGTTGATGCTCTGGAGCGATCGGCACGTGGAGATAGGCATCCCTGATGTCGATTGATGCCAGGAAGTCTCCTTGGGACATCGAAGCGATGACAGAGCGGAGGGATTCCATGCGAAACCGCCTGGTTCTCACATGTCTGTTGAGCAATTTGAGGTCCAAAACGGGACGGAATGAACCGTCCTTTTTTGGTACCACGAACAGGTTCGAGTAAAAGCCGCGACCACGTTCCTGAAGGGGAACGGGGATCACAACTCCTTCTGTCTTCAGAGTGTCCACCGCCTGAAAAAGTGCAACGGTTCGCTCGGGGGGCGGAGATGTTCTGAAAAAACGAGTCGGAGGACGAGAGCTGAACTCTATCCTGTAACCGTGAGACAGAATGTCCCTCACCAATCGGTCTTGGACATGTGGCCACCAGGCGTCGCAAAAGCGGGAGAGCCTGCCACCGACCGAGGATGCGGTTTGGGGAGGCCGAAAGTCATGAGGAGGCCGCCTTGGAGACGGTGCCTCCGGCGGTCTTTGGAGGACGTGACTTAGACCGCCATGCAGAAGAGTTTCTCTGGCTCTTCTGTGGCCTGTTGGACGATGAGGATTGGGACCTGGCTGAGGGCCGAAAGGACCGAAACCTCGCTTGAATTTTTCGTTGCTGAGGTCTCTTTGGTTTGGGCTGGGGTAAGGACGAGTCCTTTCCCTTGGATTGCTTAATAATTTCATCCAATTGTTCGCCAAACAATCGGTCGCCAGAAAAGGGCAAACCGGTCAAGAACTTCTTGGAAGCAGAGTCTGCCTTCCATTCGCGTAGCCACATGGCCCTGCGGACTGCCACCGAATTGGCGGATGCTACCGCTGCACGGCTAGCCGAGTCCAGGACAGCATTCATGGCGTAGGATGAAAATACCGACGCCTGAGACGTTAAAGACGCTACTTGCGGAGCAGAGGTACGGGTGACCGCATTAATCTCAGACAGACAAGCTGAGATAGCCTGGAGTGCCCACACTGCTGCAAAGGCTGGGGCAAAGGACGCGCCTATGGCTTCATAGATGGATTTCATTAGGAGCTCTATCTGCCTGTCCGTGGCATCCTTGAGCGTTGAACCGTCAGCCACTGCTACTACGGATCTAGCCGCCAGTCTAGAGACTGGAGGATCCACCTTGGGACATTGAGGCCAACCCTTAACTACGTCAGAGGGGAAGGGGTAACGTGTGTCATTAAGGCGTTTAGTAAAGCGCTTGTCCGGGAAAGCCCTGTGCTTCTGGACAGCATCTCTGAAGTTCGAGTGATCGAAGAAAGCACTCCGAGTACGTCTGGGAAACCTAAATTGGTGTTTCTCCTGCTGTGCTGCCGACTCCTCTATAGGTAGAGCTGGGGGAGAAAGATCTAGCACCTGGTTGATGGACGCTATAAGGTCATTTACTATGGCGTCCCCTTCAGGTGTATCAAGATTGAGAGCAACGTCAGGGTCAGAGTCCTGGGCTGCGACCTCCGCCTCATCCTCTAGAGAGTCCTCAAGCTGAGACCCTGAACAGCGTGATGAAGTCGGGGAAGATTCTAAGCGAGCCCGCTTAGCCGGTCTGGGACTGCGGTCCGTGCTGGAGTCCTCCACGTAATAACTAGAGGCCACCCCAGGAGCACGCTTCGTCGCAGACCGAGAGGGGCCTGGGGGCGATCCCGCAGTGCCCGGGGCCTGTGTAAGGGCCGGTCTGGGCTGCAAAGCTTCTAGTATCTTAGCAGACCATTTGTCCATAGACTGAGCCATGGATTGTGAAAGTGACTCAGAGAGTTTCTCAGCAAAAGCTGCAAACTCTGTCCCTGCCGCCTGGACAGGGGAAGCCGGCGGTTCTACCTGGGCCGAGGGTCCCACCAGTGCCCCAGGCTCCGGCTGAGCGAGTGCCACATGGCCCGAGCATTGCTCACAGTGAGGGTAGGTGGAACCTGCAGGTAGCATAGCCGCACAAGAGGTACAGGTTGCAAAATAACCCTGTGTCTTGGCACCCTTGCTCCTTGTGAACGACATGCTGTAGTCTCCCAGGAGAGTGATCACTGAGGGATATATAGCCACAAGCTAACAGTACAGCCGAACCGAGAAAATGTATACAATATAATATATATATATACAGTTCAGCACTCTAGGGGGCCCAGCACCGGTGGGAAGAAGCCACCTGGCTTACCAACCGCTCAAGCAGTGTGTGGCCACCAGATTCCCTGCCTCGGGTCTCCCAGAGGTGCTGCCAGAAGTCCTCCACCGGCAGAATGTGCTTAAAACATGGCCGTCGGCGTTCACAGTGGAGGAGGGAGCCGTGGGCGTAACCACAAAAGTGCGGGAATCTGGTGCCCCAGAGTGAATAGTGAGGGGGCGGAGGACAGCCAAGTGTGCTCCAGCCCTCACTGTCGGCGTCAGACCGACCGTCCCGCCCTTCCCCCTGACTGGCAGGCCCGGGGGCGGGAGTTTAAGGCACTAGGCCGCAAAAGCCGGGGACTAAAGTTAAAAACCGCGGCCGGCAAGCAGGCGCGGTCGGCGCGGTAGTCCCGGTCTCATACCAACAGTGCAGTCGCTGCAGCGTCTGAGGTCAAGGTGTTCCATGCACCGTCCCCAAGGGGACACAGAGTACCTGTAGATGCAGGGCCCTGTCCCTGATGATACTCAGTCTCCTGTCCGACAGAATCCCACAGGGGCTGCGGAGGGAGCCCGGTCCCAGTGCCTGGATGACCGGATAGGATCCCACTTCTCCCAGAGCCCCTAAGGGATGGGGAAGGAAAACGGCATGTGGCTCCGGCCTGTGTACCCGCAATGGGTACCTCAACCTTAACAACACCGCCGACTTAGTGGGGTGAGAAGGGAGCATGCCGGGAGCCCTGTTAGGGCCCTCTTTTCTTCCCTCCGATATAATCAGCAGCTGCTGCTGACTAAAAAATGGGAGCATGAGTGCATGTGTGCCTCCTTCAACACAAAGCATAAAACTGAGGAGCCCGTGATGCACGGGGGGGTGTATAGGCAGAGGGGAGGGGTTACACTTTTTAAAGTGTAATACTTTGTGTGGCCTCCGGAGGCAGAAGCTATACACCCAATTGTCTGGGTCTCCCAATGGAGCGACAAAGAAATATTGATTTCTGAACTCTTCCTGAGATAAAACATTAGTATTGTTTCTAAATGATTCTGAACTTGTTTTCTTTGCATTATTTGAGGTCTAAAAGCAAGGTGCATTGTTCTGTTATTTTGACAATTTCTTATTTTCAGAAAATAAATACAAAATGTATTGCTTGGAAATTTGGCAGTAGTTTATAGAATAAAGGAACAATTTACATTTTGCTCAAAAATATAGAGAGAAAAATCAGAAAAACTGACAAACTTGCAGTGGCCTCTTAATTTTTGCCAGAGCTGTATATCTCAGAACTTCATAAAGCGTGCAGGTTGTCATATACAAGGTGCACAAAGAAAACAAGTATGAACAATGCTATGGTCAATGGGGTGATCGTGACTGCTGCTAGTAGGATGGTATATGATCAGTGAGAACTGGTTTTAGGGAGTGATCCAGTAAGGCCAGGTTCACATTTAACACAACGCTCTACGTCCAGCACTATGTCAGTTTCCTTCGGACATTCTGATGGGAAACCCAATGGAGCAATTCACGAGACTGAGGTGGACGGAGTCACTTTGGACATTGTATGGCCTCTATCCTGTCAATATTCCTTCAGCGGGGTTAACCTTCTGTCCACATAATCTTCATTATCTGGCTTGTTGGTGCTTCTTTTGGATTCCGACAGAAACCCCCACTGTGCTCGGTTTAGAACATTGTATAAGTGTAAACCTAGCCTAATTGTGTGACCTATTGTGTCCAGACTACATGCACACTGATTATAAGAGACCGTGACCGGTCTGTTAGCCTGTTCAGATGAATGTTGACATTATCGGGTCAGTCACGTCCAGCTGGACCGGCGAATATTGTGGCTTTGTCCAGGAGCGGTCTTGGCTTTACATGCACTGATCTTGTCTGGAGACCAAATTATATTACTATGAATATGAATGCTAGCAGTTTGGAGTCCCATAACAATGGTGTGAGAAAAACATGCGCCCAAGTTACGGTTGCAGTGTGGCTGCTTCATCAGAATAAGGTCATCAATATGGAGATCGGTGGCAGACCAACACCTGGCCGATGCCAGAGCGAATTTCAGTTGATTGGTAGGAGTGCTTGGTGTCCGACCCCTTCGAGCTACAGGAGAGTGATCAATTCTTAAGTCCTAGGCAACCCCTTCAAATGATGTTCAAACAATTAGCAAATAACTTGAAACTGAAAGCTACAAGTGCTGCATCACAGTTGCATCTCAGGTGCGCACCAGCCAATTTGCAGCACCCTAGCCATAAGCTGCTGTTATGATGAATTACACTCATATCATGATTATCTTTCAGTGTAAACAGGCTGATGACCACCAGATGCAAAACGCTCGTACAAAAGGTCATCGATCTTGACGGAGTATAGTCCTGTATAAACAAGACTTGCGCTGCCGAAAACCATGGCACTGAACGATTAATTACTAGGGATGATCGAATATCACAAATATTCGGCTTCGCGAATATTCCACGAATAGGCCGCCGCTATGCAAATATTCAATGCGCAATGTAAGTCTATGGGAAGCCCGAATAGTTGCTATTCGGCAACTATTCATGTTTCCCATAGACTTACATTGCACATTGAATATTCGCAAATAGTCGAATAGCAACGACCTATTCGTAGAATATGGGCGTAGCCGAATATTTGAGGTATTCGATCATCCCTATTAATTACAGATAGTTTCTTTTGGTCTGCCTGTGTAAACAGACTAATAAACTGCCACCGATTGGTATAGGTTTATCCACCAGCGGTAGAATAGTTTTGTTTACACATGATGATGCTGAGGACAATGATCTTTTGTGCTGGCATCATTATTATTATTTATTATTATAGCGCCATTTATTCCATGGCGCTTTGCAAGTGAAAGGGTATACGTACAACAATCATTAACAGTACAAGACAGACTGGTACAGGAGGAGAGAGGACCCTGCCCGCGAGGGCTCACAGTCTACAGGGAATGGGTGATGGTACAATAGGTGAGGACAGAGCTGGTTGCGCAGTGGTCTACTGGACTGAGGGCTATTGTAGGTTGTAGGCTTGTTGGAAGAGGTGGGTCTTGAGGTTCCTCTTGAAGCTTTCCACGGTAGGGGAGAGTCTGATGTGCTGAGGTAGAGCGTTCCAGAGTATGGGGGATGCACGGGAGAAATCTTGTACGTGATTGTGGGAAGAGGAGATAAGGGAGGAGCAGAGAAGGAGATCTTGTGAGGATCTGAGGTTGCGTGCAGGTAGGTACCGGGAGACTAGGTCACAGATGTAGGGAGGAGACAGGTTGTGCATGGCTTTGTATGTCATGGTTAGTGTTTTGAACTGGAGTCGTTGGGTGATGGGAAGCCAGTGAAGGGATTGGCAGAGTGGCGAGGCTGGGGAGTAGCGAGGGGAGAGGTGGATTAAGCGGGCCGCAGAGTTTAGGATAGATTGGAGGGGTGCAAGAGTGTTGGAAGGGAGGCCAGAGAGCAGGAGGTTGCAGTAGTCGAGGCGGGGGATGATGAGGGCATGCACTAATGTTTTTGCTGATTCTTGGTTAAGGAAAGCACGGATCCGGGAGATGTTTTTGAGTTGTAATCGGCATGAGGTGAAGAGGGCTTGGATGTGTGGCTTGAAGGATAGAGCAGAGTCGAGGGTCACTCCAAGGCAACGAGCTTGTGAGACTGGGGAGAGTAAGCAACCATCGAGTTTGATGG
Organism: Anomaloglossus baeobatrachus; assembly: GCF_048569485.1. Lineage (NCBI taxonomy): Eukaryota > Metazoa > Chordata > Amphibia > Anura > Aromobatidae > Anomaloglossus > Anomaloglossus baeobatrachus. Next base: position 63,243,215 of record NC_134360.1, on the reverse strand, counting down.
AAAGGCTTGTTGGAGGAGATGAGTGAGGAGGAGGAAAGACAAGGAATTCTGTTTTGTCCATGTTAAGTTTTAGGAATTGCACAGAGAAGAAGGATGAAATAGCAGACAGACATTGTGGGATTCCGGTTAGTAGAGAGGTAATGTCAGGTCCAGAGAGGTAGATCTGTGTGTCATCGGCATAGAGATGATACTGGAAGCCGTAGGACTCAATGAGCTGTCCCAGGCTGAAGGTGTAGATGGAGAACAGCAGGGGTCCAAGAACTGAGCCTTGGGGGACACCGACAGATAGGGGGCGAGATGAGGAAGTGGTGTGAGAATGGGAGACGCTGAAAGTTCGGTCGGTTAGGTCGAGGGACAGCACATCAAGCGAAACACGCGTTGGGACGCTGGTCCCCACGTGTTTCCCCGGTCCTCTGGTGATCTGTCTTCCTGGTAGGTGTTTTGCCCTTTATGCTATACTCTGAACTACCTGTCTTTGTTCATTAGGCAATTTCTGCACTTTTGGGCTATCATCTACCTGGTGGGTATTTGGCCCTGGGAAGTTCTCACAGATCTTTTGGAGACTTGTTCTCCCTGACTTTTTTCCAGGACACGTGGGGTTTCTCCCCTTCAGCACCTCTTCTCCTTGGTCCTTTCTCTATGTCTATTTTTATATGTTCTTGACATACCCTACAGCATTATATATATAAAATGTTTTATACATTCATAACTATGGCTTGTTTGGGTGTCTCTGTCACTGGGCAAATTTAAAGACTATTCGCCTTGGTTCTAAAAATGTTGCTTTAGCCTGAAATTTTTCATTCTCACAGGAGTAGAAGGAAAAAACGGACCACACAATTTGTTGTGCAATTTCTCCTGAGTACGCCAATACCCCATATGTAGTTAAAAACTAATATTTGGGTGCACAGAATGGCTGAGACAGGAAGGAGCGCCATTTTACCTGGAACACACTGCGGACACCATGATGGTCCTGACATACCAAAACAACAGAAACCCTCCACACTTGACTCCATTTTGGAAACTACACCTCTCAAACAATTCATTTAGGAGTGCAGTAAGCATCGTGAACCTACAAGTAATTCACAAAATCGTACAACATAGTGCTGTGAAATTGAAACATTACATTTTTCCCACAACAATGTTGCTATAGCCCCAAATTTTTCAATTTCACGACAGAAGCTTGAGAAATTGTACAGCACAATTTGACTGTGCAGTACTGTTTGTCCGCACCACAGAACCTGGAAGAGAGAAAGCGCCATTTGACTTTTTGAGCAGATTTTCCTAGAATAGTTTGCGTATTCGATTTGTAGAGCCTCTCTAAGTGCCAGAACAACAGAAACCCCCTCAAGTGACCCCATTTTGGAAATTACACCCCTCTGGAAATTTATCTATGGATGTGTTTGTTTCAGGAAACATCCATGGAGTCGAAAGCAGTGAATGTTGCAGAATAAAAATTGCAAATATTACCTTCTAATGCCCATACATTGTAGTGCTCATACATTGTGCTGCTGGAGATATGGACTCCATAAATTAAGTGGATCTCCTTGCTAGATTGATGCCAATCATGTGGATGACAACTGTGGTTTAGGAACAATGTGGGGCTCAGCTCAAGGGGGCATTTGGATAAGGGAGCACATATTTTGCTTGATTTCTTTTGGGGTGGGAGGCAGAGGAGCCATAATTCTTTGCCATTGTTTTCGTGTTACCAGTAACGTGGAAGCCCCTTTTATTTCCATTAGGAGATGACGGACCTGAGTGGGGACCTATTTCTTTTTTTTTTGTGGGTTAAGCTGAAGCTTTTATTGTTGGCATTTTGGTACAGAACATTTTGGATCAGTTCACATTTATCCTGCACTCTATACTGAGAGCTTACATTGGGGTTTCCATCTAAGGGTATGTGCCCACGATCAGGACTTGCTGCGTTCAAAGCGCAGCGAGTCCTGACCTATGGAGCCGCGCGCCTCTTCCGCAGGAGACCGTAGCTTGTGTTTTCCCTACGGAGGACGCATGCGAATCTGCAGCAAACAATTGACATGCTGCGGTCTGGAAAAACGCACCACAGGTCAGTGTTTGCTGGGGAAAAAAGAAGCACAGTGGATTCGGGTATTTCTAGAAATCCATCCACTGTGCTTGTACTGTACAACGGAACAACGAAGAGAAAAATCTGTACAAAGACTTTATAGTTGAAAACAGATACAATTTTATTAAGTAGAAAATACAAAAGACAAAGATTATTTTGATTAAAACTTGTAGAGACAGGTGATGATTACCACCAAATGGTACCCACATACCAACCTGGTACATATTACATATTTGAAGCAGTCAGAGAGCCAAAAGAGGCCAAAATGATAGATGGTCAAGAAATGATCAATCACCATAGATGATATTCGTGATATTCAGGCCGCCATAGACGAGACAGACATTGAGAGCCTTAAGACAATACCAAGGCATTTCAGGAAATATCACCATTGTGACCATACTGCATTAAACGTACGGGGCATTGATCAAATTATACCTGGAATTCGAGGCGGGAATGTTACCCGTCTCCTCACACAGCGTGAGACGGAATGGATATGGACCTTGAAGACTCTACAGCCTTTTGGGCTGAATGAGTGTTTAAGTTTTGTATCCTTCCTATAGATTTCCTAGACAATGCCCCATCTTGCTCCATGGTTTATAAATATGTAACTCATATCTCTGCAGCTCTGTGTATGATCCCCTTGTTCTTGATCCGTTTGGTCCTTTTTAACTTTTGTATATATGTTTTAATTTTCAGTCACATCCATACTTTCATGCCTTTCCTGATCCTTCATTGCGCCCATATAAGTATTTTGGAGAAATTGGCAATCCATTGGATGATAGTAAAGAGGAACGGGACCACATTACCTGACATCTGCTACGATTTGTTATACGAGTATTATCTGTCTTTTGTACATTTATTTTTATATATGGTGTATGTGGTTAGCAATGCCGGGTGGATGCCCTTTATTGAGATATGAATATCTTTTCTCCTTTTTGGTGACCACTTCCCTCTTGGTACCAGTGTGCGCGCACGTTCGCCTTGGCTGCGCTGTGTCGCTGTGTGCGTGTCCCCTTGGGCTCCTTTCGCGGTGATCTGATCACCGTGGTCGGCGCCGGACGCGCTCATGGCGACGTGGTGCTTCCGGGGTGTCCGCCCATGCGCCATGAATGGCTGACCAGGACTGAATGATGGTCCCGATATATTTTCTGTATATTTAATGTATACAATGATGTGTTATGGCTTAGTGCCATTATTGATATTATCTATACTGATTTGATCTTATAACTATACCACAATCAGATATGTGCGCATAATGGGATTCACTGTTGTATATTATATGGTTGCCTCTGTTGATTACACGTATGACTCTGCCATTTGAATGTTACCTCCCCTGTGTACTTGCACTAGACGTAGCTGTGGAGAAGAGTGGGTTTTGCTGAGTTTTGTATCTGGTTGCTATGGCGCTCAGTTCAAGGGTTCCCATAGGCTGACTTAATGTCACACACACACTTCCTTGTATGACGCGGTGGGCACACCTCCTAGCTGATGACGCGGTGCCCATATATGCGTACTTCCGGTTTCGCGTCATCCATTGGGGTGGGGCCTAACTCGTCAAGGGCCCTTTTTCAATGTGGATTGTATGGCCCGCACACACCCCCTATGTGACGTTGTGGGCACGCCTCCTAGCTGATGATGCGTTGCCCACTGTGGTATCGCGTCAGATATGGGAGTGGTGTTTGATTTATCTTTCCGGGTCATTTACCAATGCTGACTGAGCAATATGTACACACCCCTTGTGTTACGCGATTGGCACGCCCTAAGGCTGATGACGCGATGCCCATATTTGTATACTTCCGGTATCGCGTCATTCATGGGGGCGGAGCCTGACTCGGCTCCTTGGGCCATTCACTAATGGCAGACATTGTTGCAATGTACTCTGGTGGGACAGTGCATAATGGGACGCTCTGATTGGCCGGGACTGACATGGCTTAGGATTGGATGGGTTTTATTTATAAGGACGCTCTTTTTATTCTGAGACCACCCCCGGAAGGAGGATTACGAAACCTATAGGTCGGGGTTTCTTACCCTCACACCATACCTCAGGTACGTTAGTGCAGTGTGATTTGATACCCTGTGCCATTAGTTATACTTACACTTGTAAGATTTTTTGATGGGATTTTATTACAACGTTGGCACAGGATATCTTCAGCAGTCAGTGGATTTCTTTGCAATTATGCGGATTGATCATATGGTTACCTCTGTGAATTGCATGTACGACTCTGCTTTTTGAATACCCTGCACCATTAGTTATACTTGCAAGATTTTTGATGGAATTATATTACAACGTCGGCACAGGGTATCTTTAGCAGATAGTGGGTTTGCTTGCATCTATGCTGATTGATCATTTCTTGACCATCTATCATTTTGGCCTCTTTTGGCTCTCTGACTGCTTCAAATATGTAATATGTACCAGTTGGTATGTGGGTACCATTTGGTGGTAATCATCACGTGTCTCTACAAGTTTTAATCAAAATAATCTTTGTCTTTTGTATTTTCTACTTAATAAAATTGTATCTGTTTTCAACTATAAAGTCTTTGTACAGATTTTTCTCTTCGTTGTTCCATTCTAATTCTGTATATGGCTTTCTCCATATGCTAATTATGGCACGAGACTTCTCGTGTATATTGGTATTGTTTGTTTATATTGTACTGTACAACACAGCATTTTTGGACGCAGCTGAAGAATGCTACATCCAAAACGCTGCAAACGCCGATCGTGGGCACGCATTCTAAAAGTATGACCCCATGCTGCAGATTTGTTTGCAGATTTTCTATACATAAAACTGCCTCTCTTGGCAGGAAAAACGCTACTGAAAAAATGTACGTTTGAGCGGTTTTGCATTTTTCGATGCTTATTTTTCATTCTGATCAGAAAAAGGGAAAAAAAACCCTGCTGAAATAAATGAGAAGTCGAGATACTCGGCAGAAAAAAAAATGCACAATTTTCGATACTTTTTTTGCATTCTGATAGGAAAAATGCTGGAAAAAAAATGCAGAGACAATTGACAAGTCAATTGCTTGATGCAGATTTTTTTCTGCACGGAAAAAATCTGCAATGTGGGCTTTGCTTGGATGCATTTTCCCTTGCACATTGATTAAAATCTGCATGAAAAAAAACGCGAAAAAAACACAGCATGTGCATGTAGCAACCAGGGATATGTGGTACTCTATTCCAGACAGTGTCTCTCTTGGGAAGGTCACGATGGTGGCCGTTACCCAGTTCCGTGCCCTGGTCCCTTTTTGTAATGGGGATATTTACAGGGGATTGTGGAGTAAAGTTTATTTGGGACGCCACTTGCGGTGTTGCGGCTAAATGTAGGGAGCCGCCGCTGCAGAATGTCTCTGCTGGGGCTGGTGGTATTGCAGTTAGTATGGTAGTCCCTCCGCAAGTAGAATTTTGCCCCAGAGGGTGTATGGTGCCGTGGACGTCGGAAGAAGGAGTCCAGACAGGTGTTCAGTGCTACTGGTTTGTTTACTTTGGATGTTAACTGGTTGCCCGAGGACGGCTGGTTTTGCCTCCAGGTCCCCTTCGTCCCAGTGCCAGTCTGGTTTCTCTGGTACCTTCTTCCCCGACACCTGTCTCTGGTAAGTGGGTCCCCATGGTATAGAACACTGGGGGTCCCCGTCCAGTGTTTTGTCCACTGCTGTCCGCCTGACGGTAGTGTGAACCCTGTGGGGTTGGAGTCTCTGGTCCTGTCCCCGGTTCTCCCTTTGCTACTGAGTCTTTGGATTCTTTAGGGTCAGCGAGGTCCTTGATGGTCCCCTTTGCTGTGCAGGTGTTAACAGGTCAGCTTGAAGCTTTTCCTGTCTAGGGTCCTGTAACCCCATGGGTGCGTAGGTCCGGGGGTACTCCACCGGCAACCACCTGTCCTAGGTACCAGGTCACCAATAACCCGAGTCAGGACGTCTCCTCTGTCAACTCTTTCTCCTAGACTTAGACAGACTACTGTCTTCCTGACTACTCTTCACAGTCCGACCTTCCCACCTGGTCAACTAGTGGACTGGCTCCACCTCTAGGCGGCCATCCATGGTCCCACCCTAGCAGAGTACCATTGTATGGGGGATTGTTGGGGAAAACTGTGATTAACTGGGTTTTTGGTGTTACTGGCACTGGGATTCTGGGTCCCTAAGGGTGTAGGTGCATCCTTGTGGGGATGCAGAACCTTGTAGCACCCTGAGGGCTTCAGGGGCGCTACATGCACATAGCCTAAATCTCCCAAACACAGGATTCAGATGAAACCCCCAATGGATCCATTCACTAATGAGGTAGCACAGTTACTCCGGACTCTGTTTAGCCTCTGATCACCAGTGTCTTTTCTTTTCAGAGGTGAACATAACTGTAGTATAGTCTTCAGTGTTTTCCCAAGAAAGGATTTAATAAAATATTGACAAAAATATTAGGGTGTACTCACTTTTGTGATATGTTGTATATATTGGGTGTCTATGTTTTACATCACACATATGTTGAATGCTATTGTATTTTTATGCTGCAGTCCCATGTAAAGGCTTATTTTTTGCGGGAAGAGTTGGAGTTTTCATTGCTACTATTTCTGGGCCACTTAATATAGTTTTATCCCTTTCTATTCCGCTTTTTTGTTGGCTGTATGATGACAACAGTTTTTGTCGCTCCAGAAAAGGAGCTATCAAATGTGTAGTTTCTTTTTTTTTTTTTTATTTTACTTTTATTATTTCATGAATATACCGTATATGCCGGCGTATAAGACGACTGGGCGTATAAGACGACCCCCAACTTCTGCCCTAAAAATATAGAATTTGGAATATACTCACTGTATAAGACTACCCCGCTCCCAAATGAAAAAAAGTCTGCTTTGATTGCAACATGTTAATTTTAATTCCGCGAGAGACGTACAATATGTTTTTAAAGGGAACCTGTCATCAGAAATTTAGCTATCCACCTAAAAGTTTCCCCCTCTGCAGCTCCTGGGCTGCATTCTAGCAAGGTTCCTGTAGTTTTTCTTGCCCCTTTTAGCCCAAAATAAACACTTTATAAAGTAGTACCTGCTCGTATGTAAATTTTCTCATTTTTCCATGTGGGCGGTCTGTCTGGTGTCTGTGCCTGTCCTCCTACCGATTTACGCCCCCCCCAGAACGCAGAATTTCAAACCTCAAGACGCCGCCCCTGGGCGCCTGAGGTCCTGCGCATGCGCTCTGCTACCGTAGCGGGACAGTGCACAGCGTGCACGTGTGACCGCTGGTGACGGTATGCGCAGGCACGATGTTATGGGCGGCGCTGTGAGTGTCCTCAGCAAGTGCCGCCCATAACCTCGTGACCGCACTTTCCTCTCTTCCTCCATCGTTCTGCGCCAGCGCTCGCTGGCGCGGAGACCCGACGTCACCTCCTCCCATCTTGCCCTGCAGCAGGAAATAGATGGGAGGAGGTGACGTCGGGTCTCCGCGCCAGCGAGCGCTGGCGCAGAACGATGGAGGAAGAGAGGAAAGTGCGGTCACGAGGTTATGGGCGGCACTTGCTGAGGACACTCACAGCGCCGCCCATAACATCGTGCCTGCGCATACCGTCACCAGCGGTCACACGTGCACGCTGTGCACTGTCCCGCTACGGTAGCAGAGCGCATGCGCAGGACCTCAGGCGCCCAGGGGCGGCGTCTTGAGGTTTGAAATTCTGCGTTCTGGGGGGGGGGGCGTAAATCGGTAGGAGGACAGGCACAGACACCAGACAGACCGCCCACATGGAAAAATGAGAAAATTTACATACGAGCAGGTACTACTTTATAAAGTGTTTATTTTGGGCTAAAAGGGGCAAGAAAAACTACAGGAACCTTGCTAGAATGCAGCCCAGGAAGCTGCAGAGGGGGAAACTTTTAGGTGGATAGCTAAATTTCTGATGACAGGTTCCCTTTAAAGGGCCATTGACAGATCAATTGCTCCAATGTTCACTTAGTACAGCAAGGAATGCTCCTCCCTGCTGTATAAAGCCACATCTGGACTGAAACAATGGTACTACACTCTGCTACAAACAGACACACACAACTCTGCTACAAACAGACAAACACACACAACTCTGCTACATACAGACAAACACACACAACTCTGCTACATACAGACAAACACATACAACTCTGCTACATGCAGACAAACACACACAACTCTGCTACATGCAGACAAACACACACAACTCTGCTACATACAGAAAAACACACACAACTCTGCTACATACAGACAAACACACACAACTCTGCTACATACAGACAAACACATACAACTCTGCTACATACAGACAAACACATACAACTCTGCTACATACAGACAAACACATACAACTCTGCTACATACAGACAAACACATACAACTCTGCTACATACAGACAAACACATACAACTCTGCTACATACAGACAAACACATACAACTCTGCTACATACAGACAAACACGTACAACTCTGCTACATACAGACAAACACATACAACTCTGCTACATACAGACAAATACACACAACTCTGCTGCTCTGTGGGGCCTGCACCCGCGGCTCGGCGGGTACAGCACCCGCGGCATCGGCGGGGGGGGGATTGGCAGGGCATACATCTGGGGGGTTAGAAGCAGCTCACCGGGGCCCATAATGGGCACAAGTCCCCCTGTGTTAGATATCTCCCCCATAGTGCTGCCCATGGCCCCTATATAGATCGCACAAGTCCCCCTGTGTCAGATATCGCCCCCATAGTGCTGCCCATGGCCCCTATATAGATCGCACAAGTCCCCCTGTGTTAGATATCTCCCCCATAGTGCTGCCCATGGCCCCTATATAGATCGCACAAGTCCCCCTGTGTCAGATATCGCCCCCATAGTGCTGCCCATGGCCCCTATATAGATCGCACAAGTCCCCCTGTGTCAGATATCGCCCCCATAGTGCTGCCCATGGCCCCTATAGATCGCACAAGTCCCCCTGTGTCAGATATGGCCCCTAGGCTGCTGCCCAAAGTAAAATAAAACCCTCTTTCCTTACCTCCTCCAGCGCTGAGCTCCCTCCTGTCTGGCTCCGTGCTTCTGTTCTTCCACTTCCTGGTTCTCAGTGCGGTTATGTGATCGGCACAGCAGCGCTGAGCTCTCTGCCTGATCACAGTGGAAGCAGGGACACGGGGAGAAACGCTGCAGGGGTAAGTAAAGCTTTTTTATTTTAGAATGAGCAGCAGCCTGGGGGCCAAATCTAACACATGGGGGACATGTGCGATCACACTGGGACGCAGGCTCATATAATATGCACCGCTGCCCCAGCCCCTCACTGCGTGCGATTTCAGCACCATTGGAGATGGACAGCGGCTGTGCATATTATATGAGCGGGTGCAGGAGATCAAAGGATGCAGCCCGCAGCGTTCCCCTGCGCTCCAGAGCTGCTGCCCCCACCTCCCCTGGACCCTGCAGTGTACATATATATATACACACCCCCCCCCCCCGTATATCCGGCGTATAAGACGAGCCCCCACTGTAGCCATTATTTTAAGGGGGTAAAAAGTCGTCTTATACGCCAGTATATACGGTACGTATTTATTGGTGCAATATTGTTTTCTTAAAAGGGAAGAAGATCTCACGTTTTTTTATTTTTGTATTAATAATAGTGATTATGAAATCAAGTATTTTTAATAAAAAATTAAATTCACTATTTAATTCTAGTTTGACTGACACACAGGAGGCTGCCATCTTGGATTTGCTGTGTGTAATGACAGTTACTCACCTCCTTTATGGCAGTGCCCAGGGCATTCACTCTGATAGTTGGGCTCCGACCCTATACTTAAAGGGAACCTGTCATCAGAAATTTAGCTTTAAACCTAAAAGTTTCCCCCTCTGCAGCTCCTGGGCTGCATTCTAGCAAGGTTCCTGTTGTTCTTGTGCCCCCTTTCTGACCAAAATAAAGACTTTATAAAGTGGTACCTTTTTGTATTCAAATCTTGATAATGGTACACAGGGGTGGGCTCTCTTGTGTCCGTTACTGTCCTTTCTAGCGATTTACGCCGTCCCCCAATGCTCCATTCCATACTTCAGGACGGCGCTGTGATTGCATCACAAGTGCCCGCCCATCATCTCGTGGCCACGCTCTCCCCTATGCCTGCAGCGTTCTGCGCAAGCGCTGGCCAGATGACCCGACGTTACCTCTTTCCCATCTTACCCTGCAGCAGGAAATAGATGGGAGGAGCGGAGCAGAAAACCACCGGTTACGAGAGGTGACGTCGGGTCATTTGGCCAGCGCTTGCGCAGTACGCTGGAGGCAGAGGGGACAGGGCAGTCACGAGATTATGGGCGGGCACTTATTGATGACAATCACAGCGCCGCCCATAACCTCATGCCTGCGCACACGTCACCAGCGGTCACTGTGCACACAGTGCACAGTCGCACGGCGCATGCGCGGGACCGCACTGGGCAGCGTTTTGAGATATGAAATGCAGCGATGGGGGACGGCCTAAAGCGACAGGAGGCAGACTAACGGACACCAGAGCACCCGCCCCCGTGTACCATTATCAAGATCTGAATACAAAAAGGTACCACTTTATAAAGTCTTTATTTTGGCCAGAAAGGGGGCACAAGAACAGGAACCTTGCTAGAATGCAGCCCAGGAGCTGCAGAGGGGGAAACTTTTAGGTTTAAAGCTAAATTTCTGATGACAGGTTCCCTTTAATACAGAGACAGCGTCTGCTGTGAAATGGACGCGCCCCTGGGCTGTCCAGATCACAGCAGAGGGAGGAGATTGTGGCCATCTTTGTGGAGCACACAGCATATGCTGTGTGCTCCACTTTCCCCCTTTCACCCGCCAGGATGGATGTGGTGAGTACCGGCGCCGTAACTGATTCTGCAGCGCACTCCCCGCACTCTGCTGCGCACCCCCCCACCCACTCCGCTCACTCCCCCTCACCGTGTGTGCTCACCTTGGGCCTCCGCTGCTCATACTGTGATTGCTGGCAGGACAGGCTGCCGGGGGAGCAGGTCTGAGGTGAGTGCATGCGGCTGGAAGCGGTGAAAGCAGCATGACATCTGTAGTGCAGTGCCGCTCAGGCTGCAGATCACCCCTCCTCGCCGAATGTCACCTCGGACCTCAGATCCCAGCGGGCAGCACAGTATATGGGGGTGTTGGGAAACAGCCAGCAGGGCGTTGGGAAACAGTGGAGCACTATGCAGCTGGCCTTAAGCTATGTGCGCACTGAGCGTTTTTCGCGGCATTTTTTACGCGTCTTTCGGCTCAAAACTGCATGACACTGCTTCCCCAGTCTATGGCTTTTCATTTTTACTGTCCGCACACAGCTTTTTTGTTTTTGAGCTGCGTTTTTGAGCTAAAAAAAAAAAAAAAAAAAAAAAAAAATATGGACACATCAATTCTTTCTTCAGTTTTACTGCATTTTTTACCCATGCAATGCATTGGAAAAACGCAGCAAAATGAAGTGATCAAAAACGCAGAAAAACGAAGCCAAAAACGCACCGAAACGCGGTAATGCATGCTTTTTCCCCGCTGTGTTTTTGCCGCAGGTGCATTTTTTTGCAGCCAAAAACACAGCTTTTGTGAGAAGTGCAAAAACGTTATGGTGCGCACATAGGCATAGTGACACTTTAGACATATTAGGATCACTCTGTGCCCACCAACAAAATGGCTCTGCACTGTGATCCTAAATTTCATCTTCCCTTATCCTTTTGAAAACACCCAGATTGGGACGGGGAGGTGACACCACACACAGGAGTGCAGATCCTGCCCACTTTACTGCAGCTGGAATGTGAGCCTAGTTCTACAGCAGGATTTCAGCAGCTGCTCCCCCTAGTGTATAAGAGTGGAAAATATCAAACTTTTAATTTTTTTTTAAATATTTTTCTCAATTAAAAACAAAATATTTAAACATTAAAATATTAATACTTTATATTTATTCAGTTATTGAAAAAAAATGTTTTTGACGACACCTTCCATTTAATCTTGTTCGTTCTGTAGGGATTTTTTAAAAAAAATATCTATATTTTTTTTAACTAACTTTTTATTTATGTGCCTATAACTTTTATTACTCTGATCACTGGTATAGATCATTATTTGACCTCTGTCTGCCCCGACTAATATCGGCAGACTATGATTACATTGCGGGGGTGTCGATCGAGTAGAAGAGGGAGCTCCCTTCCTTTCCTAACCTTCTAAACTCTCCGATCACAGCATTTGGAGGGTTAAACAGGCAGTGGTGAGACCGGCTCTGGTTGTTATAGGCTAAGTTCACATTTCCGTTGATTTGTATCAGTCACATGCGTCGCTTGACGCATGTGACTGATGCGCTGTTCAACGCTGTACAACGGATGACAAAGAACAGAATTCTTTGTCGGATTCCGTTGTGTGCGGGGGGCGGAGTTCGGGTGCAGAGCCGAGCGGGGGGCGGGGCCAGGCGCTGAGGATGTCAGTGGAAGTGCTGCGGTCTGCATAGCTGGGGACAGGTGAGTGTATCTGTGAGTGAGTGAGTGTGTGTATGTGCATGTATGTATGTATGTATGTATGTATGTGTGTGCACATGCAAAGTGCGGGAGGGGGCGGAGCCGAGCGGGGGGCGGGGCCAGACGAGGGTGTCAGTGGCAGTGCTTGTCTGCATGGCTGGGGACAGGTGTGTGTGTGTGTGTACATACATGTGCGGAGTGCGGGAGGGGGCGGGGCCGAGCGGGGAAGTGTCGGCCTCCCTGCACACGTAACCAGCCTAAATATCGGGTAACAGCAAAGCACCCGATGTTTACCTTGGTTACCCGATATTTACCTTGGTTACGGGCCTACACCGCTTAGCGCTGGCTCCTTGCACCGTAACCGGGGTAAATATCGGGTAACCAACCAAAGCTGGTGACGTGTGCAGGGAGCCAGAGAGCATGCGCAGCGAAATCCGACGGATCTCGCTGCTCAAAAAACGTTACATGCTGCGTTCCTCCCGCCCGGCGGTCAGTCGTTCCACGACTGATCAGTCGGGCGGAGGGTGCAACGCAGCATCATCAGTCACAATCCGCTGCTCATACAAGTCTATGGGAGCAACGGAATCCGCTAAACGGATTCTGCTGTTTACAAGAGCAGCGGATTGTGACTGATAGATTTTAGCGGAAATGTGAACTTAGCCATAGCCGGAGCTTGGCCTCACTTATGCAGAGCTCCTATCAATGGTTGAGTGGGCACCATCCTCTGCCACCATGATCATCTATTGGCAAGAGGTACCAGTAACATATGACCTACCGGTGGTTCATATATTGCAAAGGGGTTACATTCAAAACTTGCTATAGGTTATTGGAAATGTGTTAAAACGGTATCAGATCTGCATGTTCTAGAGCAGGAGGAGCTAATCGGTACATTTTGTCGGAAAAGTTTCAGTAAAACTTGCATTTTCTTCATGGAAATCCCTGGTATTTATATACATAGCAGTCCAGTGGGCGGGCTAAGTCAGTGATTGACAGTCTTCCCTGTATGACTGCATGCAGAAATAGCTGTCAATCATGGAGTAGCTCCGCCCACTGGACTCCTATACAAACACAGAGGATTCAATAAATAAAATACAACTTACACTGAATTTTTTTCCTACAAATCAATATGTTATAGGCAATGTATGAAAGGCCGGCATTCTATAGAATACCTAGGCAAAGCATACAATCCCTGTCGTTTTCAGGCAATGTATGAAATATCTGCGTTGTTCTATACTTTTCCTAGGCATTACATAAAATGTCTAGGTAGGTGCCCAGATTGGAAAAGTTAGCCATTACATAAAATAGGTAGGTGCCCAGATTGGAAAAGTTAGCCATTACATAAAATAGGTAGGTGCCCAGATTGGAAAAGTTAGCCATTACATAAAATAGGTAGGTGCCCAGATTGGAAAAGTTAGCCATTACATAAAATAGGTAGGTGCCCAGATTGGAAAAGTTAGCCATTACATAAAATAGGTAGGTGCCCAGATTGGAAAAGTTAGCCATTACATAAAATAGGTAGGTGCCCAGATTGGAAAAGTTAGCCATTACATAAAATAGGTAGGTGCCCAGATTGGAAAAGTTAGCCATTACATAAAATAGGTAGGTGCCCAGATTGGAAAAGTTAGCCATTACATAAAATGTCTAGGTATTATACAGAATGCCAAGAACTGTTCAGGGCAAATTCTGATATAATGCCCAGATTGGAAAAGTCTTTAGTAACAGTTAAAAAACTAATGAAAGAAGAAATCCTAAATGACCAAAAGGATATCTTTACTGGGAAAAACACAAAGAAACAGAAGTGTCATTCCTGACTATTAGTGTTTACTATCAAATAGTCAAAAACATGAAAGAAGAAATGCAAAATGAACGACAGGATCTCTTTGCTGGGGAAAAAAAAAATAAAAGGAATCAGAAGTGTTATTCCTGACACCTACTTTTGGCCGCCCACCCCTGTAGTGTTCTACACTCCGCCTGTTTGTCATTTAGGTATTCTATAGAATGACTAGGAAATGTATGAACATCTGATGTATTTCATACTTTGACGACCCGTTTCCGGCATTGTATACATTGCCTAGGTATTCTATAGAATGCCTGCTTTTACACATTGCCGGTAACATATATATCCTTCTGCTCAGCTTTTCCTTCTCTACACTGGGCTGCCTAAAGATCAGACTGCAAGTATGTGATGGGTTCCCTTTAATATTCGCATTCATGGAACTAAGGTGCCTAGGCAGATCTCTGAAAAGAAACCACATCCCTCTTCACCAAACTGTACAGCCGGCACAATGCAGTCAGGCGGGTAATGTTCTCCTGGCATTTACCAAACCCAGACTGGTCCATCAGATGCAGATAGAGCAGTGTGTCACTGCACAGAACACGTTTCCTCCAGAGTCAAGTGATGGCGGCTTTACACAGCTCCACCTGACGCTCGCCACCGCCCTTGGCGACGTGACGCTCGCCACCGCCCTTGGCGACGTGACGCTCGCTCGCCACCACCCTTGGCAATGTGACGCTCGCTCGCCACCACCCTTGGCAATGTGACGCTCACTCGCCACCACCCTTGGCAATGTGACGCTCGCTCGCCACCACCCTTGGCGATGTGACGCTCGCCACCACCCTTGGAGGAATTCAACGACTAAGACGTGTGCCCCGATACTTTTGTTCACACAGTACAAGTGCCAAATGTAGATGCTAGATGTCTGAGATCGGATGAGGAGAGCAGCCACATAGGAAGCCGGTGTTTCTTGAAGCCTTCGCACCCAACAGCTCCATCGCACCTAAATTCTCTATGTGATGTGCAGGACCTGAGTTTCTCTAAAAATCCCAATACCAATTAAAGATTTTACCATAAAGAAACTAGATAAAAAACATAAAAAAAACAACAGCCTGGGGTTCAGCATCTCCCATTTATCATGTGCTGTCCTCCATTAAAGCAATTTGCCTTCCATCTGAGAGCAGAATGATATAGGGTCAGGGATACTGATTCCAGCAATGTGTCACTTACTGGGCTGCTTGCTGAAGATTTGATTAAAAACTACCTTATCTGCTGCAGATCAAGCAGTTTTCTGACTGCTGACCTCAATAACCCTGCCCACACCACTGATTGGCAGCTTTCTGTGTACACAGCCAATGAGTGCTGGGGGTGCGGTTGGACTACATGGCAGAAGGTTTACTAGTCCTCTAATTTTCTGCTCATAAAACAGTGATTTTATGAAAACTGCACTAAGTAGACCAGTAAGTGACATCGTTGGGATCAGGGTCTCTATTATGCTGCTCTCGGATTAGGTAGGAAAAAAACCTGGTGACAGATTCCCTTTAAGGATGTTTGAGAAACAAAAAAAAAACACATCTGACAGATAAAGGATTTGTCCAGGCTTGGAGTATAAGTCTGTAGACACTTTTTGTGACTGCAGACTTGTGAATCCACATGGCACGCTGTGTCAATGCCAAGCGGGCAGTCACGTGACCACAAGTATGTGATTTACAGTCGCATTCCAACTAGACGTGTGGGGCCTCACTCAATTCTCAAATATTGAGTGAGGCTGAGCACGTCTAGCCGGCATGTGTCCACATTTGCAAATCGCTTACTTGAGGTCATGCGTCCACCTTCTCCCGGAGCCAGAAACACAGTCCTGACAGTGCGCACACTGCGAGGATTCACAAGGCTGCAGTCACAGAAAGACCGCAGACTTGCGTCTCAAGCTCGGACAACCCCTTTAATTAACATCTTTCATTGCATGGTTTCCAATAATGACTTTACCACCTGTGAAATCTCCACCATAAAAAAAAAAAACCTCATGACAACACTGGGGTCATGACCGCAAAGCACCGATACCTGACATTCACAAATGTGACTAAAGGACAATGCCGAGATTAGTAGTAGCTTTTCCAGACCTTTAACAAAAAGTAAAAATGGTGTAAACATATTAAAATGAAACTCTGGTTAAAATATTATGATTAGTAAAATGAACTAACAAGAGTCATGTCATGTCAAGGGCGTTCGATGCGAGTCTTACCAAAATGGTGCTAGAAGTGGCAGTCGCGAGTAGTAACCTGAGGGAGTCTATTCTTCCTTCTGCAGGACTGCTATTAATTTTCCCACCACAGCTTTAGGACATCCCATGGTTCTGGTGTCCCCCAATGAAGAAAAAGATTTTTGGTACTCACCATGAATGATATGTGATGGTTCCTGTGTCCCCCCCAATGAAGAAATAGAGATTTTGCGTTGAGTACCAAAAAGCTTTATTTCTTCATTGGGGGACACCAGAACCATGGGATGCCCTAAAGATGTGGTGGAGAAACTAATACCAGTCCTTCTAAAGGAAAAATAGACACCTTCAGGTTACTACTCCAGCAAGTGCCACTTGTAGTATTATATTTCTGCAAAGTAACATGAAGGTTTCGGACTGGTATTAGTTTTCACACCACAGCTTTAGGACATCCCATGGTTCTGGTGTTCCCCCAATGAAGAAAGAGATTTTTGGTACTCACCATGAAATCTATTTTTGACGTTCGGATATCCCTTGACTCCTGCGTCCCTCTCAATGAAGAAATAGAGATTTTATGTTGAGTATCAAAAAGATTTATTTCTTCATTGGGGGACACAGGAACCATGGGATGTCAAAAAGATGGTGTGTGAAACGAATATCAGTCCTGCAGAAGGAAGAACAGACACCTTCAAGAAATGAAGATTTTTGGTACACAACGTAAAATCTTTGCTCATTGGTGGACACAGGAACGATGGGACATTTTAAGAATGGGGTTCATGGTGAGTACCAAAAATCTTTTCATTGGGGGCACACAAGAACAATGGAACATCCTAACGACAGATTTCATGATGAGTACCAAAAATCTTTATTTCTTCATTGGGGGACACCGGAACAGTGGGACGTCCTAAAGCTGGGGTGTGACAACTAATACCAGTCCTGCAGAAGGAAGAATAGAAACCCCCAGGTTACTACTTGAGCAGCTGCCACTTGTAGTACCATTTTGTTGAGAAGTAACCTGAGGGTTTCTATTCTTCCTTCTGCAGGACTGGTATTCGTTTTCACACCACAACTTTAGGACGTCCTATGGTTCCAGTGTCCCCCAATGAAGAAAAAGATTTTTGGTACTCACCATGAAACCTCTTTGTTGTTAGGACGTTATACGTTCCTGTGTCCCCCAGTGAAGAAATAGAGATTTTACGGAAAATGTTTATTTCTTCATTGGGGGACACAGGAACCATGGGATGCCCTAAAGCTGCGATTGGAAAACTAATACCAGTTCTGCAGAAGGAAGAATCAAAACCCTCAGGTTACTAATCAGCAAAATGGTATTACAAGTGGCAGCTGCTCAAGTAGTAACCTGAGAGTTCCTATTCTTCCATCTGCAGGACTGGTATTAGTTTTCACACCCCAGCTTTAAGAGGTCCCACGGTTCCTGTGTCCCCCAATGAAGAAATAAAGATTTTTGGTACTCATCATGAAATCTATGTCGTTAGGATGTTCCATTGTTCCCGTGTGCCCCCAATGAAGAGATATTTGGTACTCACCATGAAACCTTCTTATTGTTAAAATGTCCCATCGTTCCTGTGTCCACCAATGAACGAAGATTTTACGCTGTGTACCAAAAATATTTATTTCTTCATTGGGGGACACAGGACCATGGGACGTCCTAACAAGCCTTCACTGGTGGACACAACACCCTCCCTTTTATTGTCCTTGGTTTTGCTCCTCCTACTGCTTTTGCAGTAACTGAATATCTGGGTGTTGGTTGCTCAGCTGTAATCAAGTGGATTTTTTTTTATACGTTGTAATCTTAGTGTCAGCATGATGGTGGCAGCATATTAGCCATTGTACATAGATCCCCCAATGAACCGAGCAAGAAAAAAAAAAACCCAAAAAAACTTTCATTACATGCAAATACTATCATTGCCAGTATCTATCAATGGAGGTGCAAAATGAAAAAAAAACTGAAAAAAAAAAGAGAATTTTGTTTACTTACCGTAAACTCTTTCTTATAGTTCCGTATTGGGAGACCCAGACCATGGGTGTTTAGCTTCTGCCTCCGGAGGACACACAAAGTACTACACTTAAAAGTGTAGCTCCTCCCTCTGAGCTTATACACCCCCTGACGAGCAGACTCAGCCAGTTAAGTGCAAAAGCTGAAGGAGAATAGCCACCCACAAGTAAAAACAGAGCAAGAGCCGGAACAACCGGAGACTCTGTCCACGACAACAGCCGGTGATAACACGCGGAACAAGAACTGCCAACAGGCAACAGGGAGGGAGCTGGGTCTCCCAATACGGAACTATAAGAAAAAGAATTTACGGTAAGTAAACAAAATTCTCTTTTTCTTTATCGTTCCTTTGGGAGACCCAGACCATGGGACGTCTCAAAGCAGTCCCTGGGTGGGAATAAACAGAAAAACTAAGAAGTAGGCAGAACCTAACTTCACAAATGGGAGACAGCCGCCTGAAGGATGCGTCTGCCCAAGCTCGCATCTGCCGAAGCATGAGCATGCACTTGGTAGTGCTTTGAAAAGGTATGCAGGCTAGTCCAAGTGGCAGCCTGACAGACTTGTTGAGCCGTAGCCTGGTGCCTGAAAGCCCAAGAGGCACCGACAGCTCTGGTCGAGTGTGCCTTGATCCCCGGCGGGGGAGGCACCTGAGAACACTGGTAGGCGTCCGAAATGGTCGACCTAATCCAACGGGCTAAGGTCAGCTTAGAAGCAGAGAGGCCCTTGCGCCGACCTGTGGTTAGCACAAAAAAGAGAATTTTGTTTACTTACCGTAAATTCTTTTTCTTATAGTTCCGTATTGGGAAACCCAGACATTAGGTGTATAGCTTCTGCCTCCGGAGGACACACAAAGTACTACACTAAAAAGTGTAGCTCCTCCCTCTGAGCATATACACCCCCTGGATAAGATCTAGCCAGTTTAGTGCAAAAGCTGAAGGAGAATAGCCACCCACAAGTAAAGACAGAGTAAGAGCCGGAACAACCGGAGCCTCTGTCTACAACAACAGCCGGTGATAACACGCGGAACAAGAAACTGCCAACAGGCAACAGGGAGGGTGCTGGGTCTCCCAATACGGAACTATAAGAAAAAGAATTTACGGTAAGTAAACAAAATTCTCTTTTTCTTTATCGTTCCTATGGGAGACCCAGACATTGGGACGTCTCAAAGCAGTCCATGGGTGGGAATAAACAGAAAACTGAGTAGGCGGAGCCTAACTTCACAAATGGGCGACAGCCGCCTGAAGGATGCGTCTGCCCAAGCTCGCATCTGCCGAAGCATGAGCATGCACTTGGTAGTGCTTTAAAAAGGTATGCAGGCTAGACCAAGTGCCAAGAGCCGTAGCCTGGTGCCTGAAAGCCCAAGAGGCACCGACAGCTCTGGTCGAGTGTGCCTTGATCCCCGGCGGGGGAGGCACCTGAGTACACTGGTAGGCATCGGATATGGCCGACCTAATCCAACGAGCTAAGGTCGGCTTAGAAGCCGAGAGGCCCTTACGCCGACCTGTGGTTAGCACAAAAAGAGAGGTGCACCGCCTAAGAACAGCGGTGCGAGACACATAGATCCGGAGCACCCGCACCAGATCCAGAGTATGCAATGCCTTTTCAAAGCGATGAACAGGAGCCGGACAAAAGGAAGGCAGGGAAATGTCCTGGTTAAGGTGGAAAGGAGAAACCACCTTAGGGAGAAAGTCCGGAATCGGACGGAGAACCACCTTGTCTTGATGAAAAACCAAAAAAGGTGACTCCGAAGAGAGCGCAGCCAAATCAGAGACTCTCCTGAGGGAAGTTATGGCCACTAGAAAGACCACTTTCTGTGAAAGTCGAGACAAAGAAACCTCCCTAAGAGGCTCAAAGGGGGGTTTCTGCAAGGCCGTGAAGACCAGATTGAGGTCCCAGGGATCCAAGGGCCGCCGGTAAGGCGGAATGATGTGAGACGCACCCTGCATGAAGGTGCGCACCTGAGCCAGCTGGGCGATACGCTGCTGGAACAGCACTGACAGAGCCGAGACTTGTCCCTTGAGGGAATTGAGGGATAGTCCTAGCTGTAGACCGGACTGTAGGAAGGACAGAAGGGTCGGCAAGGAAAAAGGCCAAGGAGTATGGCCGGAAGAGCGACACCAGGACAGGAAAATTCTCCAGGTCCTGTGATAGATTTTTGCCGAGGAAGACTTCCGAGCCCGAGTCATAGTGGAGATGACTTCAGGAGGAATACCAGAAGCCGTTAAGATCCAGGACTCAAGAGCCACGCCGTCAATCTGAGAGCCGCAGAATTCTGGCGGAAAAACGGACCTTGTGAGAGAAGGTCTGGACGGTCCGGAAGATGCCACGGCACCTCTACGGACAGATGGAGCAGGTCTGGGTACCAAGCTCGCCTGGGCCAGTCCGGTGCAATGAGGATGACCCGCCGACCCTCCATTCTGATCTTGCGCAGAACTCTGGGCAAGAGAGCTAGAGGGGGAAACACGTAGGACAGACGAAACTGGGACCAATCTTGAACCAGCGCGTCCGCTGCAAGGGCCTGAGGATCATGGAGCGAGCCACGTAAACCGGAACCTTGTTGTTGTGCCGGGATGCCATTAGATCCACTTCCGGAGTGCCCCACTTGCGGCAGATTGACTGAAACACTGCCGGATGCAGGGACCACTCGCCACTGTCCACGGTTTGACGGCTGAGATAATCTGCTTCCCAGTTTTCCACGCCTGGGATGTGGACTGCGGATATGGTGGACTTTGAGTCCTCCGTCCATTGAAGGATGCGTTGAACCTCCAACATTGCCAGGCGACTGCGTGTCCCGCCTTGGTGATTGATGTAGGCAACCGCTGTCGCGTTGTCTGACTGGACTCGGATGTGCTTGCCCGCCAAAAGGTGGTGAAAAGCTAGGAGAGCCAGAAGCACAGCTCTGGTTTCCAGTACATTGATCAAGAGGGCTGACTCGGACGGAGACCCAGTGCCCTGAGCTCGGTGGTGTAGACATACCGCTCCCCAGCCGGATAGACTGGCATCCGTGGTGAGGATCACCCAGGATGGGGCCAGGAAGGAGCGTCCCTGAGACAGAGAGAGGGGCCGAAGCCACCACTGAAGGGAGCTCCTGGTCTGTGGCGACAGAGCCACTAGCCTGTGCAAGGAGGAAGTCCGCTTGTCCCAACAGCGGAGAATGTCCAGCTGCAGAGGACGCAGATGGAACTGGGCAAAGGGAACAGCCTCCATTGACGCCACCATCTGACCCAGCACCTGCATCAGGCGCCTGATGGAATGATGGCGGGGCCTCAGCAGAGAGCGCACCGCCAGATGGAGGGACTGCTGTTTGACTAAGGGCAGCTTCACAAGTGCCGGCAGAGTCTCAAACTGCATCCCCAGGTACGTGAGCCTCTGGGTCGGAGTCAGAGTAGATTTGGGCAGATTGACAAGCCACCCGAATTGGGTTAGAGTGGCGAGAGTGAGCGAGACACTCCGCTGACAGTCCACGCTGGATGAAGCCTTGACTAGCAGGTCGTCCAGGTAAGGAATCACTGCCAACCCCTGGAGGTGCAGAACCGCAACCACTGCTGCCATGACCTTGGTGAATACTCGAGGGGCTGTGGCTAACCCGAAGGGGAGAGCCACGAATT
Organism: Anomaloglossus baeobatrachus; assembly: GCF_048569485.1. Classification (NCBI taxonomy): domain Eukaryota; kingdom Metazoa; phylum Chordata; class Amphibia; order Anura; family Aromobatidae; genus Anomaloglossus; species Anomaloglossus baeobatrachus. The sequence goes on along the minus strand of NC_134360.1, from coordinate 63,221,106 downwards.
GGAAATGTTCCTCTCCGATTGCAAAACGTAGCCAACGCTGGTGTGAAACTGCAATTGGCACATGCAGATAGGCATCTCTGATGTCGATGGATGCCAGGAAATCTCCTTGGGTCATTGAGGCAATGACTGATCGCAGAGACTCCATGCGAAAATGCTGCACCTGAACATGCTTGTTGAGAAGCTTGAGATCCAGGATGGGCCGGAAGGAACCGTCCTTTTTGGGGACTAGGAAGAGATTTGAGTAGAAACCTCTGAACCGTTCCCGGGCGGGAACCGGTACAATTACTCCGTTGGCCTGCAAGGATGCCACGGCCTGAGAGAAGGCGGCGGCCTTGGAGCAGGGGGGAGTTGACAGAAAAAATCTGTTTGGCGGGCTGGAAGAGAATTCTATCCTGTAGCCGTGGGAGATGATATCCCTCACCCACTGATCGGAGACGTGTTGAAACCACACGTCGCCAAAGTGGGAGAGCCTGCCACCGACTAAGGACGTTGCTGGCGCGGCCAGATAGTCAAGAGGAGGCTGCCTTAGTGGCAGCAGCTAGTGCGGACTTCTGTGGACGCGCCTTTGTGCGCCAGTTGGATTTTTGGTCCTTGGCTGAGTTAGTGGACGAGGCCGAGGGCTTAGAGGATGACCAGTTGGAGGAACGAAAGGAACGAAACCTCGACTGGTTCCTACTATGGGCAGGTTTCCTGGTTTTAGTTTGTGGCATGGAAGTACTCTTCCCGCCAGTAGCCTCCTTAATAATTTCATCCAGTTGTTCACCGAATAGCCTGGATCCAGCAAAAGGGAGCCCAGCAAGGTACTTCTTTGAAGAAGCATCTGCCTTCCACTCTCGAAGCCACAAGATCCTGCGGATAGCGAGGGAATTAGCCGAAGCCACCGCAGTGCGGTGAGAAGCCTCCAGCATGGCAGACATGGCATAGGATGAAAAAGCTGAAGCTTGGGAAGTTAAGGCAACCATTTCGGACATAGATTCCCTCGTGAGGGAATGCATCTCCTCTAGAGAAGCAGAGATGGCTTTGAGAGCCCACACTGCTGCAAAAGATGGGGAGAACGAGGCCCCTGCCGCCTCATATACAGATTTGGCCAGAAGGTCAACCTGGCGGTCAGTGGAATCCTTAAGAGAGGTGCCATCAGCCACTGATACAACGGTCCGGGCTGAGAGTCGAGACACCGGGGGTCTACCTTTGGTGAATGAGCCCACTCCTTGACCACCTCAGGTGGAAAGGGAAAACGGTCATCAGAACCACGCTTTGGGAAGCGTTTGTCAGGACAGGCCCTGGGCTTGGTCACAGCGGCCTGAAAACTGGAGTGGTTAAAGAACACACTCTTGTCCTCTTAGGCAAGGTAAACTGGTGCTTTTCTGCCAGAGAGGGTTGCTCCTCTGATACTGGCAGATTGAGGTCCAGTACAGAATTAATGGACGCAATCAAATCACTAACATCTGCGTCACTTTCGGACAGATCAATGGGGCACATGGAGGTAGCGTCCGAGCCCCCAGTAAAGGGATCCTCCTCGTCCTGCGAGTCAGCTCGTGAATCAGAGCCTTGGGACGAGGAAGGAGAGGGAACCCTGCGTCTCCTTTTAGGAGGACGGGGTCTGGGACCAGATGAGGAATCCTCTGTGAGCTCCGCTGAGAGGGCCCTAACCGCAGAGGCGCCCTGAGAAGGGGGCTGATGCATGCTCAGCAAAGTCCGGGACAGCTGTCCCATGGAGTCGGCAAAAGACTGGGTGATAGACCTAGATAAGGATTCTACCCAAGCCGGGGGTTCAGCCACAGGAGCAGGAGCAGCCGGAGGGACCACTGTGGGTGCGATTTCAGGCTGAGGCATTGTCAGGTTAGAGCAGGCATCACAATGTGGATATGTGCTCGGTTCAGGCAGTATGAGCTTACATGCAGTGCATATTGAGTACAGCCTTGCAGCCTTGCTCCTCGTGTGAGACATGCTGCTGAAGTGGGGGCTCTGAGCCAGAATGACCCCCAGAGAGTATATAAGAAGGTCCACAACCGGAGGTTGTGGCTTACCAGCCCGTTTGTGTGCCCTCCAGATCCAATAGCCTGGACCCACAAGCAGCTTAGCAGGGATGCTGCAGCCAGCGCTGATCCAGAGAAAAAACGCTGAGAAAATGGCGCCGGAGCGAGGAGAGGGGGCGGGACCTGCTCTGAGAGCGGGATCTGGAGGGCCAAGGAGATTTACAGGGGAGGGGACATGTACTCAGAGAGGAGTGTCCCTCCCCTGTGCCGAACGGCTGCTGGGCGGAGCCGCACTGTCCCTCTGCATGATTGACATGCGAGGGCAGTGAAATCGAAAGTAGGCCTCCGGCGAAGCCGGGGCCTAAATTTAAGCGATGCGGCCGGCGCGCAGGCACCATCGGCGCGGTTCTCAGGCGACAGCCAGAGAACCGGCCGGAAATGTCACAAAAGTTACACAGCACACTCTCCCACCATAATAAAGTACCGGGACCCCCCGAATATAAACGTCTCAGGTACTTAGCTTGCTGAGACGCAGGGTTCCAAGTCCCTGGGGATGAGTGCTCCGTCCAGCAGGATCCTGAAGGGCTGCGGATGGAGACCGGCCTCCTGCAAAGCAGGGAGAACCGTGCTGGCTCCCACTTCAAGCCAGAGCCCGAGGGATGGTGAAGGAGCGCGGCATGTAAGGCTCCAGCCTTGTAAATCAACCTTAACAGCACCGCCGACACAGTGGTTTGAGAAGGGACATGCCGGGAGTCCAGGATTGGACCCGCTTTTCTTCAAAAACTTTCCAAAAATGAAAAATCAGATGAGAATGCATGTGTGGATGTGTGCCTCCTAAACACAAAGCAATGAACTGGCTAGATCTTGTTATCCAGGGGGTGTATATGCTCAGAGGGAGGAGCTACACTTTTTAGTGTAGTACTTTGTGTGTCCTCCGGAGGCAGAAGCTATACACCCAATGTCTGGGTCTCCCATAGGAACGATAAAGAAAAGAGAAGTGCACCGCCTAAGAGCAGCGGTGCGAGACAGATAGATCCGGAGAGCACGCACCAGATCCAGAGTATGCAGCGCTTTTTCAAAGCGATGAACAGGAGCCGGACAAAAGGAAGGTAGGGTAATGTCCTGGTTAAGGTGGAAAGGAGAGACCACCTTAGGAAGAAAGTCCGGAGTCGGACGGAGAACCACCTTGTCTTGATGAAAAAACAAAAAAGGTGACTCCGAAGAGAGTGCAGCCAAATCGGAGACTCTCCTGAGGGAAGTTATGGCCACCAGAAAGACCACTTTCTGTGAAAGACGAAACAAAGAAACCTCCCTAAGGCTCTGTGCGCACTAGGCCGTTTTGCCTGCGGATTTACCCGCGGATTTGCTGCAGAAATTTCTTGAGAAATGTCTGCAATCTTTGTGCAGACATTTCCCAGCAAACCCTATGATAAAAAAAAATAGCTGTGCGCACTGTGCGGATTTTTCTCAAGAAATTTCCTTGAGAAGAATTTCTCGAGAAAATTTCTTGAGAAAATGAGCATGTTCATTATTTCCACAGAAATTCCGGGGGTATACCGCAGGTAGCATTGATGTGCGGTATACCACCGGAATGGCCGCGATTTACCTGCGGTAATGCTCATCGCTGCCTGCGGTTTTGCAGGAAGCGATGTCATTATGCCAGGAAGAGGAAGCGGAGCAGGACACAGACGTCACACTCCCTGGACGCCGCACAGAAGCGCTTCCGTGCGACCTCCAGGTGCCCGTGCAGTCTGTGTCCCGCTCCGGCCTCGCGGCTGCCTGCACTGCAGGGTGTCAGTGTCTGCCCGCAGTGTCAGCAGCCTGTCACGCGGCAGCGCAGGCAGACACTGACACCCTGCAGTGCGGGCAGCCGCGGGGTGACGATCGCTGCTGTCAGGAGGTGAGATCATTACCTGCTGTGACGATCTCCTGCCTCCTGACGTCAGCGCTGTCACTGATGTCTATGCCCATCTCGCGAGCGGCCCGAGACTGTCACTAGCGGTGACGTCACGGGCTCTCGCGATACTTCTGACAACGCGGCGGGCATAGAAGTCAGTGACAGCGCTGACGTCAGCAGTACAGGAGATGATCACAGAAGGTAATGATCTCATCTATGCTCCTGATGGCAGCGCTCGGCATCCCCTGCAGTGACCTGGGCTGACCTATTGATGTTAGCTCAGGTCACTGCATTGCTCTCCCAGCCAATGGGGAACATTCTGTTCTTCATTGACTGGGACAGCGACTATGGTATGTATCGCCGTGCCCCCCACCCCATTATTGGATTACGCCGGACATGGAATTGATTGTTCTTTTCAATAAATTGGTTAAAGAGGGAATGTTTTGGGGAGTGTTTTTTCAAATAAAACTTTTTTTGTTGTCTATTTTTTATTTCTTACTGACTGGGTTTGTGATGTCTGGTATCTGATAGACGCCTGACCTCACCAACCCCAGGGCTTGATGCCAGGTGACATTACACATCTGGCATCAACCCCATATATTACCTCGTTTGCCAACGCACCAGGGCGCGGGATGAGCTGGGGCGAAGCGCCAGGATTGGCATGTCTAATGGATGCGCCACTTCTGGGGCGGCTGCGGCCTGCTATTTTTAGGCTGGGGAGTGTCCAATAACAGTGGACCTCCCTAGTCTGAGAATACCAGACCACAGCTGTCCGCTTTACCTTGGCTGGTGATCCAATTTGGGGGGACCCCACGTTTTTTGTTTTAAATTATTTTTCTTCAGCGCTCTATTGGGAGACCCAGACGATTGGGGTATAGCTACTGCCCTCTGGAGGCCACACAAAGCACTACATTAAAAGTGCAAGGCCCCTCCCCCTCTGGCTATACCCCCCCCGTGGTATCACGGGTTCTCCAGTTTTAGCTTTGTGTGCGAAGGAGGTCAGACATTCCATGCATAGCTCCACAGATTTTAGTCAGCAGTAGCTGCTGACTATTTCGGATGGAAGAAAAGAGGGCCCATATAGGGCCCCCAGCATGCTCCCTTCTCACCCGTGGATGGTGTTGTAAGGTTGAGGTACCTATTGCTGGTACAGGGGCTGGAGCCCCACATGCTGTTTTCCTTCCACATCCCCTTGTAGGGCTCTGTGGAAGTGGGATCCTGCCGGCCTCTAAGCTCTGACGCCGGGCTCCATCCACAGACCCATAGCACCTGATGGATACGGAGCAGGAGTACAATCAGGGACAAGGCCCTGCATCATACAGGTACTCTGTGTCCCCGGCAGGCACAGACACACTCCGGGCTGGCTGGGTGTTGTAGTGCGCCGGGGACCGCAACGTTGGAGTTTGTGTCCCTACAGATTACTGGGGGATTGTTTGTGTATGGGAACGCAGCGCCGACCCCCTCTGGACCGGGCGGCGCTGCTGTGACTTGTGGTGCGCCGGGGATCCGCCGTCCGCGCTTTTACGGCGGCGGCGGTTATAAATTGAGTCCCCGGCTTTTTGGGCCTAGGACGCCGGCAGCTCCGATTCGTTCCCGCCCCCACCCTGTCATTCAGGGTAGGGGAGAGACGCTGTTCGCTAGCAGCGACGAGGGCTGGAGCCTGATTTACATGCTCCAGCCCTCACACTAGGCACAGAGGGAAGCAGGCTTCCCGCTCTTAGCCAGGAACGCCCAGGGCCCGCCCCCCTTCTCTCTCAGGACGCCGGCAGCCATTACATGCAGTCTGGCTGGAGGAAGGACGCAAGGCTCTGGGAGACCTGGACTAGGGGCTATCTGGCGACCACACACCCGCTTTTTAAGCGGGCGGTAAGCGATTTTTCTGTGCTGGTCCCTCTAGTGCCTCACGGTGTATCGGTGTACTGTGTAGGATATAGAGATATTGTATTTCTTGCACTTTGAGGTCGCTTCTGGCTGCATCTCCCAGATCACTCTGTGGAAGCAACAACATGCCATCCTCAAAACGCAAGGCTGCCAAGGCTAGGGCTGTGTATACTGCGGGTGCTGCATGTGGGGCTAATCTACCAGCAGGCTCCGATGACCCCCATTGTGTGCAATGCTCCGACCCGGTGCTGCTTCGCCAGCCGGAGTCAGGAGGGAGAGTGACCCAGGCTGAGACGCCTGTAAGTCCTGCCCCGGTGACAGGGACAGACTTTGCAGTTTTTGCTGATAATATGTCTGTCTCTATGGCAAAAATCCTTGAAACCTTGCAATCTATGCATGGGGCTCAGTCTTTGGGCACGGCGAGGCCTCTGTCCTCAGGTCCCCCTCACTTGGAATTAATCCAGCCCACAGGGGGGTCCCCGGCTTCACAGGCCGAGGATTATGACTCAGATGATAGCCCCAGCCACCCTAAGCGAGCTCGCTGGGAAAGACCCTCGACGTCATCACACTGCTCAGGGTCTCAGCGCAATCAGTCTCCCTGTGATGTGTCTGATGAGAGTGATCAGGAATCCATTCCTGGAACCCCTCTCAACCTGGATACCCCTGATGGGGATGCCATGGTAAACGACCTTATCTCAGCCATCAATAGGCTGTTGGATATTTCTCCCCCAGCCCCTTCAGCAGAAGAGGCGGCTGCGGAGCAGGAGAAGTTTCGTTTCCTTTATCCCAAGCGTAAATTGAGTGCTTTGTTGGATCACGCTGACTTCAGAGAATCAATCCAGAAGCACGACGCTCACCCAGAAAGGCGTTTCTCTAAACGATCTAAAGATACGCGTTTCCCTTTCCCCCCTGAGGTGGTCAAGCGCTGGACACAGTGTCCAAAGGTAGACCCCCCGATTTCCAAACTCGCAGCTAGGTCCATAGTTGCAGTGGAGGATGGCGCTTCACTTAAAGATGCCAATGACAGACAGATGGACCTTTGGTTAAAATCTGTCTATGAAGCTATCGGCGCGTCGTTTGCTCCGGCATTCGCAGCCGTATGGGCACTCCAGGCTATTTCAGCTGGCTTAGCAAAAGTGGATGCTATCATACATCCAGCAGTGCCGCAAGTGGCGCACCTTACCACGCAGATGTCGGCGTTTGCGTCTTACGCTATCAATGCGGTCCTAGAATCTACCAGTCGCACCTCAATGGCGTCCGCCAATTCGGTAGTTTTGCGCAGAGCCTTGTGGTTAAAGGACTGGAAAGCAGATGCTGGTTCCAAAAAATGTTTAACCAGTTTGCCTTTATCTAGAGATAGACTGTTTGGCGAGCCATTGGCTGATATCATTAAGCAGTCTAAGGGTAAAGACTCCTCTTTACCACAACCCAGAACAACCAAACCTCAGCAGAAAAAGTGGCAGCAGAGGTTTCAGTCCTTTCGAGGTTCGGGCAAGACACCATTTACCTCGTCCAAAGGGACTCAGAGGACGCAAAGAAACTCAGATTCGTGACGGGCTCACACGCACCCCAAGAAAGCAAATGGAGGTACCGCTTCCAAAGCGGCTACCTCATGACTTCCAGCCCCCTCCCTCCGCATCGCCGGTCGGGGGCAGGCTCTCCCGCTTTTCCGGCATTTGGATGTCACAGGTCAAAGACCGGTGGGTGACGGACATTTTGTCTCGCGGGTACAGAATCGAGTTCAATTCTCGTCCTCCAGCTCGGTTCTTCAGAACCTCCCCACATCCAGACCGAGCAGATGCTCTGCTGCAGGCGGTGGGCTCCCTAAGAGCGGAAGGAGTGGTGATCCCAGTCCCTCCTCAGGAACAAGGGCAAGGGTTTTACTCCAATCTCTTTGTGGTTCCAAAAAAGGACGGCTCGTTCCGTCCTGTTCTGGACCTAAAACGGCTCAACAAACATGTGCACGCCAGGAAGTTCCGGATGGAAACCCTGCGTTCTGTCATTGCCTCAATGTCCAGAGGAGACTTCCTTGCCTCAATAGACATCAAAGATGCTTATCTCCACGTGCCAATTGCTACAGAACATCAACGTTTTCTACGTTTTGTGATAGGAGACGACCATTTTCAGTTCGTAGCTCTGCCATTTGGTCTGGCAACAGCCCCACGGGTCTTCACCAAGGTCATGGCGGCGGTGGTAGCAGTCTTGCACTCTCAGGGACACTCGGTGATCCCTTACCTAGACGATTTATTGGTCAAAGCTCCCTCTCAAGAGGCATGTCAGCACAGCCTGAATGCTACGCTGGAGACCCTACAGTCTTTCGGATGGATCATCAACTTTCCAAAGTCGATCCTATCACCGACTCAATCACTAACGTATCTTGGCATGGAGTTTCATACTCTAGCAGCGATAGTGAAGCTTCCGCTGAACAAGCAGCGGTCACTACAGACAGGGGTGCATTCTCTTCTGCAGGGCCAGTTGCATCCCTTGCGGCGCCTCATGCATTTCCTAGGGAAGATGGTGGCAGCCATGGAAGCAGTTCCCTTTGCGCAGTTTCATCTGCGCCCACTTCAATGGGACATTCTCCGCCAATGGGACGGGAAGTCAACGTCCCTGGACAGGAAAGTCTCGCTTTCCCAGACGGCCAAGGACTCCCTACAATGGTGGCTCCTTCCCACCTCATTGTCTCAGGGAAGATCCTTCCTGCCCCCATCCTGGGCAGTAGTCACGACAGATGCGAGTCTGTCAGGGTGGGGAGCAGTATTTCTCCACCACAGGGCTCAGGGGACGTGGACTCCGCAGGAGTCCACCCTTCAGATCAATGTTCTGGAGATCAGAGCAGTGTATCTTGCTCTACTGGCCTTCCAACAGTGGCTGGAAGGAAAGCAGATCCGAATCCAATCGGACAACTCCACAGCGGTGGCATACATCAACCACCAAGGAGGGACGCGCAGTCGGCAAGCCTTCCAAGAAGTCCGGCGCATTCTAATGTGGGTGGAGGACAGAGCATCCACCATATCCGCGGTTCACATCCCAGGCGTAGAAAACTGGGAAGCAGACTTCCTCAGTCGCCAGGGCATGGACGCAGGGGAATGGTCCCTTCACCCGGACGTGTTTCAGGAAATCTGTCGCCGCTGGGGAGTGCCGGACGTCGACCTAATGGCATCCCGGCACAACAACAAGGTCCCGACATTCATGGCGAGGTCGCGCGATCAAAGAGCTCTGGCGGCAGACGCCTTGGTTCAAGATTGGTCGCAGTTTCAGCTCCCATACGTGTTTCCGCCTCTGGCGCTCTTGCCCAGAGTGCTACGCAAGATCAGATCCGAGTGCAGCCGCATCATACTCGTCGCTCCAGACTGGCCGAGGAGGTCGTGGTATCCGGATCTGTGGCATCTCACGATCGGTCGACCGTGGTCACTGCCAGACCGACCAGACTTACTGTCCCAAGGGCCGTTTTTCCATCAGAATTCTGCGGCCCTGAACCTGACTGTGTGGCCATTGAGTCCTGGATCCTAGCATCTGCAGGATTATCTCAAGGAGTCGTTGCCACAATGAGACAAGCTAGAAAGTCGAATTCGGCTAAGATCTACCACAGAACGTGGAAGATTTTCTTATCCTGGTGCTCTGCTCAGGGAGTGTCTCCCTGGCCATTTGCATTGCCCAAGTTTCTTTCCTTCCTGCAATCGGGGTTAGAAAAGGGCTTGTCGCTCAGCTCCCTTAAAGGGCAAGTTTCGGCACTATCCGTGTTTTTTCAGAAGCGTCTAGCACGTCTTTCTAAGGTGCGCACGTTCCTGCAGGGGGTCTGTCATATTGTGCCCCCGTACAAGCGGCCGTTAGATCCATGGGATCTGAACAGGGTACTAGTTGCTCTCCAGAAGCCGCCCTTCGAGCCTCTGAAGGAAGTTTCCTTTTCTCGGCTGTCACAGAAAGTGGCGTTTCTTGTTGCGATCACATCGCTTCGGCGAGTGTCTGAGCTGGCAGCTCTGTCATCCAAGGCTCCCTTCCTGGTGTTCCACCAGGACAAGGTAGTGCTGCGCCCTATTCCGGAGTTTCTCCCTAAGGTCGTATCCTCTTTTCATCTTAATCAGGATATATCCTTGCCTTCGTTTTGTCCTCATCCGGTTCACCGGTATGAAAAGGACTTACGTTTGCTAGATCTGGTGAGAGCACTCAGAATCTACATTTCCCGCACGGCGCCCATGCGCCGTGCCGATGCACTTTTTGTCCTTGTCGCTGGTCCGCGCAAGGGGTTGCAGGCTTCTAAAGCCACCCTGGCTCGATGGATCAAAGAACCAATTCTAGAGGCCTACCGTTCTGCGGGGCTTCCGGTTCCTTCAGGGCTAAAAGCCCACTCAACCAGAGCCGTGGGTGCGTCCTGGGCATTACGTCACCAGGCTTCGGCTCAACAGGTGTGCCAGGCAGCTACCTGGTCCAGTCTGCACACTTTCACCAAGCATTATCAGGTGCATACCTATGCTTCGGCGGATGCCAGCTTAGGTAGAAGAGTCCTGCAGGCGGCAGTGACACCCCCGTAGGGGAGGGCTGTTTTGCAGCTCTAACATGAGGTATTTCTTTACCCACCCAGGGACAGCTTTTGGACGTCCCAATCGTCTGGGTCTCCCAATAGAGCGCTGAAGAAGAAGGGAATTTTGTTACTTACCGTAAATTCCTTTTCTTCTAGCTCTTATTGGGAGACCCAGCACCCGCCCTGTTGTCCTTCGGGATGTTTTTTTGTTGTTTGCGGGTACACATGTTGTTCATGTTGAACGGTTTTTCAGTTCTCCGATGTTATTCGGAGTTAATTTGTTTAAACCAGTTATTGGCTTCCTCCTTCTTGCTTTGGCACTAAAACTGGAGAACCCGTGATACCACGGGGGGGGTATAGCCAGAGGGGGAGGGGCCTTGCACTTTTAATGTAGTGCTTTGTGTGGCCTCCAGAGGGCAGTAGCTATACCCCAATCGTCTGGGTCTCCCAATAAGAGCTAGAAGAAAAGGAATTTACGGTAAGTAACAAAATTCCCTTCATTTAATGTAAAATAACAGCGTGGGGTGCCCTCTATTTTGGATTACCAGCCAAGGTGAAGCTGCCAGCTGTGGTTAGCAGGCTGCAGCCGTCTGCTTTACCCTAGCTGGCTACAAAAGATGGGGGGACCTCACGTCGTTTTTTTTTTAATTATTTAATTTATTTTATGGCTAAATACAAGGCTAAGCACCCTTTAGGCTATGTGCGCACGTTGCGTAAATACATGCAGTTACGCTGCGCTTCGTAGCGCAGCGTAACTGCATGCGTCCTGCGTCCCCTGCACAGTCTATGGAGATTGTGCAGGGGCCGTGCGCACGTGGCGTTTTAGAGCGCAGCGCTTCGGCTTCTTGCGTTCCATCCGGTTTTTCCCGCATGCGGCAGATTTAGCCAATGCGGCGGCCGGATGGAACGTTGCCTAGCACGTTTTTTCGTGCGGCAAAAAAAACCGCATCGCGCCGCATTCGGCCGATGCGGCACATTTTTCAATGCATGCCTATGGCGGCCGGATGCGGCGCGATGCGGCAATAACAACATCCGGCCGCCGCATGCGGTTTTTGCCACTGCGCATGCTCAGCAGCATGCCGCAAGCGGCAAAAACCGGACGGGCCGCATGGGAAAAACTTATGCAAAGGATGCGGTGTTTTCACCGCATCCGTTGCATAGCTTGCACAGCCGGATTGAGCCGCAGAGCTCAAGCCGGAGGTGTGAAAGCAGCCTTATCTGTCTATCGATTATCTATATTATTTATTGCAAAACCGCAGGGAGCAACCTGCGGTAAATCCGCGGTAAATCCACGGCAAATCCGCGGCAAATCCGCGGCAAATCCGCATGCGTTTTTGCCGCGGATTTTTCCGCAGGTGCGGAAATCTTCCACTCCCAGAAGTTTCTCAAGAAATTTTCTTGAGAAACTTCACATTTCTAGTGCGCACAGAGCCTAAGAGGCTCAAAGGGGGGTTTCTGCAAAACCGTGAGAACCAAATTGAGGTCCCAGGGATCCAAGGGCCGCCGGTAAGACGGAATGATGTGAGACGCGCCCTGCATGAAGGTGCGGACCTGAGCCAACCGGGCGAGACGCCGCTGGAACAGCACTGACAGAGCTGACACTTGTCCCTTGAGAGAGTTGAGGGACAGTCCCAGCTGCAGACCGGACTGTAGAAAGGACAGAAGGGTCGGCAAGGAGAATGGCCAAGGAGGATGGCCGGAAGAGCGACACCAGGACAGGAAAATTTTCCAAGTCCTGTGATAGATCTTGGCGGAGAAAGACTTACGGGCCCGAGTCATAGTGGAGATGACTTCCGGAGGAATACCAGAAGCCGTCAAGATCCAGGACTCAAGAGCCACGCCGTCAATTTGAGAGCCGCAGAATTCAGGCGGAAAAACGGACCTTGTGAGAGAAGGTCTGGACGGTCCGGGAGATGCCACGGCACCTCTACGGACAGATGGAGCAGATCTGGGTACCAAGCTCGCCTGGGCCAGTCCGAAGCAATGAGGATGACTCGACGGCCCTCCATTCTGATCTTGCGCAGGACTCTGGGCAAGAGAGCTAGAGGGGGAAACACGTAGGACAGACGAAACTGGGACCAGTCTTGAATCAGAGCGTCCGCGGCGAATGCCTGAGGGTCGTGGGAGCGAGCCACGTAAACGGGAACTTTGTTGTGACGGGATGCCATTAGGTCCACATCCGGAGTGCCCCATTTGCGGCAGATTGACTGAAAAACTGCCGGGTGCAGGGACCACTCGCCACTGTCCACGGTTTGACGGCTGAGATAATCTGCCTCCCAGTTTTCCACGCCTGGGATGTGGACTGCGGATATGGTGGACTTGGAGTCCTCCACCCATTGAAGGATGCGTTGTACCTCCAACATTGCCAGGCGGCTGTGTGTCCCGCCTTGGTGATTGATGTAGGCAACCGCTGTCGCGCTGTCTGACTGGACTCGAATGTGCCTGCCCGCCAACAGGTGGTGAAAAGCTAGGAGAGCCAGAAGCACGGCTCTGGTTTCCAACACATTGATCGAAAGGGCTGACTCGGACGGAGTCCAAGTGCCCTGCGCTCGGTGGTGGAGACATACCGCTCCCCAGCCGGATAGACTGGCATCCGTGGTGAGGATCACCCAGGACGGGGCCAGGAAGGAGCGCCCCTGGGACAGAGAGAGGGGCCGAAGCCACCACTGAAGAGAGCTCCTGGTCTGTGGCGACAGAGCCACTAACCTGTGCAAGGAGGAAGGCCGCTTGTCCCAACAGCGGAGAATGTCCAGCTGCAGGGGACGCAGATGGAACTGGGCAAAGGGAACAGCCTCCATTGACGCCACCATTTGACCCAGCACCTGCATCAGGCGCCTGAGGGAATAACGGCGGGGCCTCAGCAGAGAGCGCACCGCCAGTTGGAGGGACTGCTGTTTGACTAAGAGCAACTTCACAAGTGCCGGCAGAGTCTCAAACTGCATCCCCAGGTACGTGAGCCTCTGGGTCGGAGTCAGAGTAGATTTGGGCAGATTGACAAGCCACCCGAATTGGGTTAGAGTGGCGAGAGTGAGCGAGACACTCCGCTGACAGTCCACGCAGGATGAAGCCTTGACTAGAAGGTCGTCCAGGTAAGGGATCACTGCCAACCCCTGTAGGTGCAGGACCGCAATCACTGCTGCCATGACCTTGGTGAATACCCGAGGAGCTGTGGCCAACCCGAAGGGGAGAGCCATGAATTGGAAATGTTCCTCTCCGATTGCAAAACGTAGCCAACGCTGGTGTGAAACTGCAATTGGCACATGCAGATAGGCATCTCTGATGTCGATGGATGCCAGGAAATCCCCTTGGGTCATTGATGCAATGACTGACCGCAGAGACTCCATGCGAAAATGCCGCACCTGAACATGCTTGTTGAGAAGCTTGAGATCCAGGATGGGCCGGAAGGAACCGTCCTTTTTGGGGACTAGGAAGAGATTTGAGTAGAAACCTCTGAACCGTTCCCGGGCGGGAACCGGTACAATTACTCCGTTGGCCTGCAAGGATGCCACGGCCTGTGAGAAGGCGGCGGCCTTGGAGCAGGGGGGAGTTGAGAGAAAAAATCTCTTTGGCGGGCTGGAAGAGAATTCTATCCTGTAGCCGTGGGAGATTATATCCCGCACCCACTGATCGGAGACGTGTTGAAACCACGCGTCGCCAAAGTGGGAGAGCCTGCCACCGACTAAGGACGTTGCTGGAGCGGACAGATAGTCACGAGGAGGCTGCCTTGGCGGCAGCATCTCCTGCGGTCTTCTGTGGACGCGCTTTTGGGCGCCAGTTGGATTTCTGGTCCTTGGCTGAGTTAGTGGACGAGGCCGAGGGCTTTGAGGACGACCAGTTGGAGGAACGAAAGGAACGAAACCTCGACTGATTCCTGCCCTGGACAGGTTTCCTGGTTTTGGTTTGTGGCATGGAAGTACTCTTCCCGCCAGTAGCTTCCTTAATAATTTCATCCAGCTGTTCACCGAACAGCCGGGACCCAGCAAAAGGGAGCCCAGCAAGGTACTTCTTTGAAGAAGCATCTGCCTTCCACTCTCGAAGCCACAAGATCCTGCGGATAGCGAGGGAATTAGCCGAAGCCACCGCAGTGCGGTGAGAAGCCTCCAGCATGGCAGACATGGCATAGGATGAAAAAGCTGAAGCTTGGGAAGTTAAGGTAACCATTTCGGGCATAGATTCCCTGGCGAGGGAATGCATCCCGTCTAGAGAAGCAGAGATGGCTTTGAGAGCCCACACTGCTGCAAAAGTCGGGGAGAACGAGGCCCCCCGCCGCTTCATATACGGATTTGGCCAGAAGGTCAATCTGGCGGTCAGTGGAATCCTTAAGGGAGGTGCCATCAGCCACCGACACAACGGTCTGGGCTGAGAGTCTAGACACCGGGGGGTCTACCTTTGGGGAATGAGCCCACTCCTTGACCACCTCAGGTGGAAAGAGAAAGCGGTCATCAGAACCACGCTTTGGGAAGCGTTTGTCAGGACAGACCCTGGGCTTGGTCACAGTGGCCTGAAAACTGGAGTGGTTAAAGAACACACTCCTTGTCCTCTTAGGCAAGGTAAACTGGTGCTTTTCTGCCAGAGAGGGTTGCTCCTCTGATACTGGCGGATTGAGGTCCAGTACAGAATTAATGGACGCAATCAAATCACTAACATCTGAGTCACTTTCGGACAGATCAATGGGGTACATGGAGTTAACCTCCGAGCCCCCCGTAAAGGCATCCTCCTCGTCCTGCGAGTCAGCTCCTGAATCAGAGCCGCGGGACGAGGAAGGAGAGGGAACCCTGCGTCTCTTCTCAGGAGGACGGGGTCTGGGACCAGATGATGAATCCTCTGTGAGCTCCGGTCCTGAGAGACCCCTAGCAGCAGAGGCACCCTGTGAAAGGGGCTGATGCATGTTCAGCAAAGTCCTGGACAGAAGTCCCATGGAGTCAGCAAAGGACTGGGAGATAGACCTAGAAAAGGATTCTACCCAAGCCGGGGGTTCAGCCACAGGAGCAGGAGCAGCCTGAGAGACCCCTGGGGGTGAGACTCCAGGCTGAGGCACCGCCAGGTTAGAGCAGGCATCACAATGTGGGAATATGCTCGGTTCAGGCAGTAGGAGCCTACATGCAGTGCATACTGAATACAGCTTTGGAGCCTTGCTCCTCGTGTGAGACATGCTGCTGGAGTGGGGGCTCTGCCAGAGAATGACCCCCAGAGAGTATATACAGAGGTCCACAACCGGAGACCGGTTGTGGCTTACCAGACCGCTTGTTGTGTGCCCTCCAGATCCCGAAGCCCGGACCCCCAAGCACAGCAACTCAGCAGAGATGCTGCAGACCAGCGCTGCAATGACTGAACGCAGAGAGAACGCTGAGAAAATGGCCGCCGGAGCGAAGAGAGGGGGCGGGGCTTGCTTGAGGAGCGGGATCTGGAGGGCCAAAGAGACCTACAGGGGAGGGGACACACACTGCAGTGGGGTGCGTCCCTCCCCTGTGTAGAACGGCCGCCGGGCGGAGCCGAGCCTGTCCCTCTGCATGAGTGACATGCGAGGGCAGTGAAACCGAAACTAGGCCTCCGGCGAAGCGGACGGCGCGCAGGCACCATTGGCGCGGTTCTCAGGCGACAGCCAGAGAACCCGCCGGAAATGTCAGAAAACACAATCAGCACACTCTCCCACAACAATAAAGTACAGGGACCCCCAATATAAAAACGTCTCAGGTACTTAGCTTGCTGAGACGCAGGGTTCCAAGTACCTGGGGATGAGTGCTCCGGTCCAGCAGGGTCCTGAAGGGCTGCGGATGGAGACCGTTCTCCTGCCAAGCATGGAGACCGTGCTGGCTCCCACTTCAAGCCAGAGCCCATGAGGGATGGTGAAGGAGCACGGCATGTAAGGCTCCAGCCTAGGAATCAACCTTACAACACCGCCGACACAGTGGGGTGAGAAGGGACATGCCGGGGGTCCAGACGTGGACCCCACTCTTCAATCTCGTTCCAAAAGGAATAATCATATGAGAATGCATGTGTGGATGTATGCCTCCTGAACACAAAGCGATAAACTGGCTGAGTCTGCTCGTCAGGGGGTGTATAAGCTCAGAGGGAGGAGCTACACTTTTTAGTGTAGTACTTTGTGTGTCCTCCGGAGGAAGAAGCTAAACACCCATGGTCTGGGTCTCCCAAAGGAACGCTAAAGAAAAAAAAATCCTTTATTTCACAAATACTTTGTGTCTCCGGCATGAAAATTTAGGTAAAAGGTCCTTTAAAGACCAGCAATCAGAGCGGCCCTTTTTTTTAGATGCAGGAGACGACTGTATGACACAGTCAGCACCTACTCCATACACGCAGCCAACATCTACTATACATGTAAGGCGGATGGAGGGAAGTGGGTAAAGTTGCTCGGTGCACATAGGCTCTTTATGGCTGAACCTCCCAGACTTGCTACTCTGCCCCTAGACACAATACCAGGAAACTGGAGAGCGCCATCTTCCCCTTTAATGACTTCCTCGATCATTTGTACCTTAAATCAGTTACCAAAAATATTTACTGGCTTTTCAGTGCTGCGGATCTTCAGGATAACTGCAGGTGTGATAGATGCAGATTTTGCTGCAGATTTCACCCTTTGCATTACAAAGGGAACAATCTGCAATGAAATTTGTATATATGTCCATCCATATGTGTCAGTGGTGTCAGCCAGAAAATCTAGAAATCTGTGAAGATCAGCGCTTTCCTTGCACCAAGGTGCCGGGCTAAGGTCATTGGCTTCACTGTCCTACCGCGCATGCGCTGTCCAGGCACGCGGTGTGGCAAAAAGAGGCGCACGGAGGGTGCCAGGCTCGTTTGGGTGTACGGTGTGGCTGGGCATCGCATGCGCAGGAAAAGTGGGAAAGCAACGATCTATGCAAGCGTTATATTTACTGGCCGGCACTCAGAGAAGAAGGCGCGAGGGATGCAAATATCCTCAAGGAGGCAGAGTTTGTTAAAGGGAACCGGTCATCAGTTTTTTGCTGTATAAGCTGCGGCCACCATCACTGGCCTCTTATATACAGCATTCTAACATGCTGTATATAAGAGCCCAGGCCGCTGTGTAGAACATAACACTTTATAATACTCACCTAAACCGGTCGCTGCGGTGGATGTGGGACAAATGGGCGTCTTCGTCCTCAGATGCCGGCGCCGCCTCTTTTGGCCATCTTTGTTGCCGCCTCGGTCGTCCTTCTGAAGCCACGGTACATGACGCGTCCGGTGTCATACACACTCGCCGGAATTCAGGTCCTGAGCAGGCGCACTTTGATCTGCCCCGAGCAGGACAGATTAAGGTATTGTAGTGCGCATGCGCGGGACCGGCGACTGTGTATAACAGACGCGTCATGCACACAGGCTTCAGAAGGAGGATGAAGATGGCCGAAAGAGGAGGCGCCGGCACCGGGGGACAAAGACGCCCATTTGACCCACATCCACCATAGCGACCGGTTTAGGTGAGTATTATAAAGTGTTTTTTATGTTCTACACAGCGGTCTGGGCTCTTATATACAGTATTCTGGAATGCTGTATATAAGAGCCCACTGATGGTAGCCGCAGCTTATAGGCCGAAAAAACAGTGACAGGTTCCCTTTAAGTGCTCTGGGCGTGGCAAAGTGCTTAGTGACACATTGCATATAGTGGAAATTGTAGATTTCTCTGGATTAAGATATTAAGATACCCTTGAAAAAAAATACACAGATTAGGAACAATCGCTCAAAAAAGAGAAAAAATAGTCACTATACAAAAACCCATAAGTAGGTGTCAGACACATAAAAGGAGAGAAAATAAAACCAAAGCCGTCACCTTCCATTTAGATCAGCAGTTTTCTAAAACAAAGCACAATCGCATTATCTGTCACGTTTCAGAAACAGAGATCACTTCTATGTCCGCAAAGATTGAACAATTAGAAAATCAATCCGGGCGGTGACCGGCGGAAATAATCCGATATGTTCCAGACACAACACGCAAGATAACGGCCGGCTGCTTACAACAGCACATTTGCGGATTTCGGCAGCACGTCGGTGTCTGTACAAGTTGGGGTTTGTGCCGCAACACCGAGAATGCATGTATTTTGCAACCCAGACCGCCACGTGTGCGGACAGCCTCGGTGGGCAGGCACGTGGCTCTGCGTCTGCAGCTCATCTCACCATTTATACTTTCCATCGGTGTGCTATGTCGGGGGTCTTACCTGCATCAGCTGCTGCAGTTTGAAGACCCGCTTGTAAATTGCGGAGTTGGGGACATTGTAACGCTTTGCATTTTCAAACATCATATTCAGGTCGGTCTCCAGCTGGTCCAGACTATCATAGTCCTGGTTCTTCAGTTTAGTTCTGCAAACAAACAATGTAAGACATCTGTAACTAGTAGTTGCGGTAATGCACATACGTTAAAAATAATCTGTCAGCAGGTTTTTGCTATGTAAGCTGCAGATAGCATGCTGCAAGGGTTAAAACGGAGAATTCAGGGATGCCTGTCTTGTCACAATCCAATCTGTTTATTTGCGGTTTGTTTATGCAGCATTGCTCGGTCTATAATATCACATGCATGGCAGTCTGCAAATCAAAAAGGTCCATGGAGCCTCTGTTAGGAGTCTCAACACAGAAACCAGCCAGATATCCCTCCGGGAAGGGCCCAGCCAAGGGGTGACTCTTTTTAGGAGACCACCATAACCACCATATTAAGTGGCCCTTTTAGTCAATATCCAACTTTTTGACAAGTTTAAAGATATGACAAGGGAAATACCAAGGCCAGGTATCCATCCACAGACAGCCATTTCGGGGTATTGCCCCTCATCAGTTTGGAGTACCCTCCATGGACCTTTTTGATTTGCATATTTCCCAGGGGGCAATGTACCTAGGATTTCACTGTCTTGAGCGCCCTCGCTGGCTGCCGGCAGTGTTTTCTCTGGCTGGTCTCCCCAACATCAGTGATTGTTTTGTTATGCATGGCAGTCTGGCAGCTCACTGACAATGTACACTGTCTATAGAGAGCTTGGTGTGGGCAGGGACAGCTCTCAGCTCTGCTGCATGGCTTAATGTAATAATTCTGATTGTGTCTGAATGGCTGCAGCCAGTAATGTAAGTGATACATCGTTGGATTCAGGATCTCTATCCCTATATCATGCTGCTCTCAGATAAGGTAACAAAAATCTGCTGACAGATTTCCTTAAAAGGAAACCTGTTACATTGTACATGCAGTCTTATCTGTGGACAGCTGAGCAGAATTACATATATGTTTGTAAGGAAATATTCAGTCTAAATTATATTTTATTCCTTCAAAACCCTGGTGATTGCATGTATAAGAGTCCAGCGGGAGGTGCCACTAGTGACTGACCGTTCTCACTGCATGCGCTGTACAGGAAAGACTGTCAGTCATCGAGTAGCTCTGCACAATGGACATATGCATACAAAACACCAGGGATTTCAATGAACAAAAGAAAAAAACAAAACAAATCAACGATTACGTAAACCTTTCCCACATAAGTGTATATCTGATCAGCTCCTCTTGCTCTATAAAACGCTCCCTGCAGATGAGATACCATTATCAACATGGCAGGTCTCCCAGAGGAAACAGTGTGAAAACATGTACAGGAAGACATGTAAAGATCCCTATACACAGACTAAAAGTCAGCTAAACATACTGGAACAGCGGATGAGCTGACAGTCTTATGTCAGGGAAGAGAAAGACCCGGCCTGCTGAATTTCAGCGATTGTTTCTCTTGATCTCTAAAACATAAGCTGCTGATAAAGAGCTGCTGCCAGCCTCTAACTTAGAGCTATGGGGTGCACGAAACAAGGATTCTTCTATATACACTCGTATAGGAGTTGTAAGAGACGTCTATTGGCTGAACAAAAAAGACAAAGACCTGTGGATCATGAATTGGGCCAGGAGGAGCTGCAGGGAGAGGCCTAGCGGACTCTAACTCTTGAGCCCAACTCATTCTACAAATTATGTTTTCTCTAAAAGCCGCAGTACAGTTGTCTGTAAGAAGAAAGTCTGTCTGTATTTAATGCTGCTTTATGGGTCAAGCAGCAAAAAAAAAAAAAATAATTATAATAAATATATCAAAAAAGAGAATCTGTCAAAAGGTTTTTGCTATGTAACCGAGAGCAACATGATGTAGGGGCTGAGACCCTAATTCCAGAGAAGTGTCACTTACTAGGCTGTATGTTACTGTTTCAATAAAATTAGTGTTTTATCTGCAGGAGATTATTATTACAGGACTAGATGTCTTGTCTTTCCTAGTCAACGCCTCTGTGTAACTCCGCTCCCACCACTGATTGGCAGATTTATGTGTACATTGCCAGGAAGCTGCAAATCAGTAGTGGGGGGTCTAGGTTTTATGGAGCTTTAACCCTTTCACGACCGGCCGATTTTTCGCTTTCCGTTTTTTTTTTTTCGCCATTCTTTTTCTGAGAGACGTAACTTTTTTATTTTTCAGTCAATATGGTCATGTGAGGGCTCATTTTTTGCGGAACGAGCTGTACTTTTAAATGAAACCATCAGTTTTACCATATTGTGTACTAGAAAATGGCAAAAAAATTCCAAATGCTGAAAAATTGCAAAAAAAGTGCGATAGCACTATGGTTTTTGAGATATTTTATTCACTGTGTTCACTATATGGTAAAACTGATGTGTGGGTGTGATGCCTCAGGTCAGTGCGAGTTCGTAGACACCAAACATGTATAGGTTTACTTTTATATAAGGGGTTAAAAAAAAATCGGAAGTTTGTCCGAAAAAAGTGGCGCACGTTTTACGCCATATTCCGTGACCCGTAGCGTTCTCATTTTTCGGGATCTTAGGCTCAATGACGGCTTATTTTTTGCGTCTCGAGCTGACGTTTTTAACGGTACCATTTTTGCGCAGATGCTACGTTTTGATCGCCTCTTATTGCATTTTGCGCAAAAGTTGTGGCGACAAAAAAAACGTCGTTTTGGCGTTTGGAATTTTTTTGCCGCTACGCCGTTTACTGATCAGATTAATTGATTTTATATTTTGATAGATCGGGCGTTTCTGAACGCGGCGATACCAAATGTGTGTATATTTTTTATTTTTTTAACCCTTTAATTTTCAATGGGGCGAATGGGGGGTGATTTGAACTTTTAGGTTTTTTTGTTTTTTTTTAATTTTTTAAAACTTATTTTTTTACTTTTTTTTTTTATTTTACTAGTCCCCCTAGGGGGCTATTGCGATCAGCATTCCGATCGCTCTGCAGTATCTGCTGATCACAGCTGGAAGGCTGTAAACAGCAGATACGCTGTCTTTCTCTTTTGCTGTGCCCCGGGCACAGCGAAAGTGAAACCAATTCATGTGTAGTACAGGAGTCATCACATGACCCTGTACTACCATGACAACTATCGGGAGTCACGTGATCGCGTCACGTGACTTCCGGTTTCGGCGGTAAGTAAAAACTTTACCGCGATTGCGCTTATAATGGCGCTGTCATGTATTGACAGCGCCATATAAGGGGTTAATCGGCACGAGCAGATAACGATTCTGCTCGTGCCTAGCAGGCACACATCTCAGCTGTGAAAATCAGCTGAGATGTGTGCCGATCGCGGCATGCTGCCGCCGGAGGACCGCGGGCAGTAAGATTATGTCATTTAGGACGTAATTTTACGGCCCGCGGTCGTTAAGGGGTTAAGGAATATGTCAGCAGGTTTATTCTATGTAAAATGAAGACAGCATGCTGTAGGGATTAACACACAGATTTCAACGATGCGTCTCTTATTAAACTCCAGGATGTTAGGTGAGGTCAGGGGCTGAACACTATGGACCCAAGTCTACCTTAATCCTTAAACACTATGAAACTATATTGGTTAATCGAAATGACTGTTTTAGCACCAGGAGCTTATCATTGCTCAGATTACATCGACTGACGCCTACTAGTCCAACAACTCTCCTCCTGTCATCGTGTCAGAAAGGCTGCCACCAGTAGCTAAGTGATACATTGTTGGATTCAGGATCTCTTTGCCTCCATCATTCTGCTCTCAGAGAACGTAGCAAAATCGGCTGACAGATTCCCTTTAACATTCTGAGCTCTGCCAAACCTGCAGTAGGGAAACCAGTGATGGTATCAAAATGACAGTAAGAAGCTGTCATGTCCCCACCAGAGTCCGCTCCTGCGACTTCTGCTCCGATCACCAGGCGACGCCATGTTCCTGCCGTGGATGGTGCTGGGGATGGGAGAGGAGTCGGTGCCAGTGGCTCTGGTGGGCGAAGGCTCCGCTCATCCACTAGGCTGAAATTCCCTGGGATCTGCAGTACCACTGGCTGACTGTAGGTGGCGTGTGTCTTCCAGCTGAAGTTACCATCATTCAGCTATAGCCAATGGGAAGACACCACACCCTTCTTATTCTCTCTCCTGTCTGCTGACCACTGCCAGAGATAGTTCTGCATTCCTGGTTCCTGTCCCGCCCTGTTCTGTTTAGTGATTCCTGTGTTCTGACTTCTGCTTGTTTCCTGACTACCCTCCTGTCTGCTGTATTTGTACCTCGCTGCCCGATCCAGATTTGACCTCTGCCTGATTTTCTGATTATGTCCTTGCCTACGTGATTCTGTCCCTGTTTTTGCAGTTCCCGGTTCGACCTGGCTACTACTCTCATCGGACTGCAGCCTACCACGGGTAGTGATCTCCAGGGCCCTGTGTAATTACAAATCCCTGTATAGGGGTTAAAGGGTTTCAGGTTCTCGGGGTCCTGCTTTGTGAGCGGCTTCTCTCTATCCTGTACATTACAGCCCGTCTGAGTCTGTGGATCCAAGCAGTCGTTACAGAAGCCCAATAAGTGACATTGCTGGAATCAGAGTCTCTGTCCCTAATTCATGCTGATCTTAGATTACATAGCAAAAACCTGATGACAGATTCCCTTTAGAACATCAACACTACTGACCTCATCAAATGATTAAGATAATATTAAGGCCCATAAACCAGAACAAATAGATGATTACGGTCATACACAATTTATATAGTAATATCGGGACTATGGCGGTTACCTGATCTGCTGCAGGGACACGGGGCTCTTAATCTGCTGGTAATAATCCGGATATTTCTTCTTTGATGGGAGGTGGAAGAAAGGTTCCGCAATCAGCTGACCCTGGTTATTCCGGCAAGATCGTACAGTCTCGTAAAGCTGATATAAGGGGCTGGATATGTCCATGAATGAGGTTATGCTTTCCCCTTCGGACTCTCCTTCCTCATAGCGGATGGATGACGCTGCCAAACAGAAGATGCCGAGTGATTAACCTCATCCATGCAGAGAAACCACAGACATTACATGAGCTCAGCCCTATAGACCGCACGATCTGCGGAGTGCCAACGTGACGTCAGCGCTGCAGACAATCACAGCTGCGGAGACTCAGCGCTGGACCCGGGGAGGAAGAGTAAAGCACAGTTTGTTTTTAAATAAAAGGTCGCCCTCAGGGGTTCTCCGAAACTGGAATACCCCTATAATAAAGAGAGAAATGACAGGCTTATAACCAATCACAAACTGACACATTATGTCCTGGAAAAAAAATAAGACGTTTGCGGCATCTTATCCATTCTTTCCATCCCAAGCTTCCATCCTCTGTCCATCCAGGTCTGAAGATTAAAGTACATCTGCTTAACAATAAGATCACTGTGCTTCCCTTTAAAGAGTCTGTCATCAGGTTTTTGGCACCATAATGTAGAGGCAGAGACCCTGATTCCAGCGATGAGTCACTTACTGAGCTGTTTGTAGTCATTTTGATAAAATCAGTGTTTTCTCTGTAGTTATACAGAGCTCATGAATATGCTGGACTACCTGCAGCATGCCAAGTAGTCCTGTAATGATAATTTACTGCTGATTAAACAGTGATTTTATCAAAACTACAGTAAGCAGCCCAGTAAGTGACATCGCTGGAATCAGGATCTATGCCCCTACATTATGCTGCTCTCAGATTAGGTGGCAAAAACCTGGTGACCTTTAAAACTCAGCCATTGTTAATTGAAATAACAGAAACCCAACAGATCCATATACATGTGACTAGAGTACATCTCCCACGGCTGGTGAGGGATTCTTCCCTAGAATGGAATCCATTTTTTTTTTCTGACTCATCTAAGCAGTAAAGAGCACTTATTTCTAATTATACATTAGAAATGTACACACCGAGGTTCAGACCCTAGGGGGTGACATGTATGCATTTTAAGGTGATTTAAAAGCAAGTAAGACTAGTTATGAGTACCGGAGCATAGTAGTGCCCGCTGATCACAGTTACGAATACCGTGCTCCTGAGCATGGTAGTGCCCGCTCATCACTAGTTACGAGTACTGAGCTCCTGAGCATGGTAGTGCCCGCTCATCACTAGTTACAAGTACAGAGCACCTGAGCATGGTAGTGCCCGCTCATCACTAGTTACAAGTACAGAGCTCCTGAGCATGGTAGTGCCTACTCATCACTAGTTACGAGTACTGAGCACCCGAGCATGGTAGTGCCCGCTCATCACTAGTTACGAGTACTGAGCACCCGAGCATGGTAGTGCTCGCTCATCACTAGTTACGAGTACTGAGCACCCGAGCATGGTAGTGCCCGCTCATCATTAGTTACGAGTACTGAGCACCCGAGCATGGTAGTGCTCGCTCATCACTAGTTACGAGTACTGAGCACCCGAGCATGGTAGTGCCCGCTCATCACTAGTTACGAGTACTGAGCACCCGAGCATGGTAGTGCCCGCTCATCACTAGTTACAAGTACAGAGCTCCTGAGCATGGTAGTGCTCGCTCATCACTAGTTTCGAGTACTGAGCACCAGAGCATGGTAGTGCCCGCTCATCACTAGTTACAAGTACAGAGCACCTGAGCATGGTAGTGCTCGCTCATCACTAGTTACTAGTACTGAGCACCTGAGCATGGTAGTGCCCGCTCATCACTAGTTACTAGTACTGAGCACCTGAGCATGGTAGTGCCCGCTCATCACTAGTTACTAGTACTGAGCACCGGAGCATGGTAGTGCCCGCTCATCACTAGTTACGAGTACTGAGCACCCGAGCATGGTAGTGCCCGCTCATCACTAGTTACAAGTACAGAGCACCTGAGCATGGTAGTGCTCGCTCATCACTAGTTACGAGTACTGAGCACCCGAGCATGGTAGTGCCCGCTCATCATTAGTTACGAGTACTGAGCACCCGAGCATGGTAGTGCTCGCTCATCACTAGTTATGAGTACTGAGCACCCGAGCATGGTAGTGCCCGCTCATCACTAGTTACGAGTACTGAGCACCCGAGCATGGTAGTGCCCGCTCATCACTAGTTACAAGTACAGAGCTCCTGAGCATGGTAGTGCTCGCTCATCACTAGTTTCGAGTACTGAGCACCCGAGCATGGTAGTGCCCGCTCATCACTAGTTACAAGTACAGAGCACCTGAGCATGGTAGTGCTCGCTCATCACTAGTTACAAGTACTGAGCTCCTGAGCATGGTAGTGCCCGCTCATCATTAGTTACAAGTACTGAGCTCCTGAGCATGGTAGTGCCCGCTCATCACTAAAGTACCGAGCTCCTGAGCATGGTAGTGCCCGCTCATCACTAGTTAGGAATGCCGAGCACCCAAGCATGGTAGTGCCCGCTCATCACCAATTATAAGTACTGAACCCCCGAGCATGGTAGTGCCCGCTCATCATTAGTTAAGAGTACCGAGCTCCAGAGCATGGTAGTGCCCGCTCATCACTAGTTATGAGTAATGAGCTCCAGAGCATGGCAGTGCCCGCGCATCACTAGTTATGAGTAATGAGCTCCAGAGCTTGGCAGTGCCCGCTCATTACTAATGACCATTAAACTCCATGTAATTAGGGTTTTTACATTGCACACAAGTGTGTAATGAAAGTTATGTTGCTCTATAAAATAGCTGTAAATATACGAATGGTTCTGTACTTGGACGTCTTACCATTTATAGAGGCGTCCTCCTCGCTCTCGGAGCCGTACTGGAGTGCCATCGTGATGGCAGACAATCGATCTCCTTGTGCTGGCCGCTTGTTCCTAAAAAACAAAGTGTAATAACGAGTCGTCATATCTCGGCTGATCCTCAGGGTTACACTAATGTCCACTTTTATAAAGTAATGGGCTCGGATGCAGTTTGTAATGAAAAAAAAAACCAATATACTCTTTCTTCCCCCTCCTCCACTCCACCAGTGAGTCTCCGGCACTGCTCCCGCTGTTGGGCTGCGGCAGTGATGGGACCGCAATATCCTCGCAGCCAATCAGTGAGCTCAACGGCTCTGAGGAGGGTGCTCAGTCTACTCTGAGCGCACTGATTGGCTGCCAATCTGTGGACTTCTGCAAAACAGCCAATAGCAGACACTGGGAGCAGTAGCGGAGACCCTCGGATGGACGGTGCGTAGAGAGGGGTTTTTCCCCCTTATATAACAGACTGCATCTGGAAACCAATATTATCTAAAAGGCGACAACCCCTTTAAATAATAAGTCTGCTATAAACTCACAATATTTGTCTGCTATTCCCAATGTAACTACTGTAAGAAAATACCGGAACCGACCCGAGGAGCTGCTCAATATGAACCAATCACATCACCTGCAAAGGTTAATTCTCATTCCTACGAGGGTCAGACCATATGGAATTGAATCGGGACCAAGAGTCTCAAGATATCTAGTTTCCTCGTAAATAAGCCCTAGTAGGATTTTAGGGGCTT
The DNA here is from genome assembly GCF_048569485.1 of Anomaloglossus baeobatrachus. Lineage (NCBI taxonomy): Eukaryota > Metazoa > Chordata > Amphibia > Anura > Aromobatidae > Anomaloglossus > Anomaloglossus baeobatrachus. Next base: position 63,194,180 of record NC_134360.1, on the reverse strand, counting down.
TGAGTACGCTTAAAACATACGCCCTACTCCAAAAATAAGCCCCAATTGGGGTTTCGTAAGGAAGTATCCAAGCAGCTAAAAAAGTTAAAAACATACAGCAGAACTCTTCATCATGGAAAGCAGACATCCCCCTCTTAAAATTGCACTTACCAGACCCTATACAATTACAGTTAGCAAGTGCTGATGGTGGATGGGCTCTCACACACAGATCTGTGTTGCCGTCAGGTCCCTTGCTACCCCAGCTGCATTGCACTGCAGCTCTCTCAAACAGATCAGGTACCAGTATCACTCTGTGAGAGGTATACTGCTTCCAGTCACCAGGGGGAGCCCACCGCTGTAGAACACAGGGGGTCCTGCCAGCAACACAGATCTGTATGTGAGAGACCATTCACTTGCCAACTGTAATTGAATGGGGTCTGGTAAGTGTGATTCTTTTAGGGGGGGGGGGGTCAGCTTTCTTAACAGTATATAGAGAATAATAAATGTAAGCAGGTAATTTAAACTATTATAAATCTGGTGTTTACCCACCACTATAGGACTGGATCTGCACCACGAGAATAGCAGATCAGATAAGAACATGTGCATCTGACCCAGTAATAGTCACAAAAAAGAGAATTTTGTTTACTTACCGTAAATTCTTTTTCTTATAGTTCCGACATGGGAGACCCAGACCATGGGTGTATAGCTTCTGCCTCCGGAGGACACACAAAGTACTACACTAAAAAGTGTAGCTCCTCCCTCCTAGCATATACACCCCCTGGATCACCAAATACAGCCAGTTTAGTGCAAAAGCTGAAGGAGGACATCCACCCACAAGTAAAAACAGAGCAAAACCCGGAACAACCGGAGCCTCTGTCTACAACAACAGCCGGTGAAAACACACGGAACAAGAAAACTGCCAACAGGCAAAGGGAGGGTGCTGGGTCTCCCAATACGGAACTATAAAGAAAAATAATTTACGGTAAGTAAACAAAATTCTCTTTTTCTTCATCGTTCCTATGGGAGACCCAGACCATGGGACGTCTCAAAGCAGTCCATGGGTGGGAATAAACAGAAAACTGAGAAGTAGGCAAAACCTAACTTCACAAATGGGCGACAGCAGCCTGAAGGATGCGTCTGCCCAAGCTCGCATCTGCCGAAGCATGAGCATGCACTTGGTAGTGCTTCGAAAAAGTATGCAGACTGGACCAAGTGGCAGCCTGACAGACCTGCTGAGCCGTAGCCTGGTGCCTGAAAGCCCAAGAGGCACCGACAGCTCTGGTCGAGTGTGCCTTGATCCCCGGCGGGGGAGGCACTTGAGTACACTGGTAGGCATCGGAAAAGGCCGACCCAATCCAACGAGGTAGGGTCGGTTTAGAAGCCGAGAGGCCCTTACGCCGACCAGTGGTCAGCACAGAAAGAGAGGTGCACCGCCTAAGAGCAGCGGTGCGAAACACATAGACCCGGAGCGCCCGCACCAGATCCAGAGAATGCAACGCCTTTTCAAAGCGATGAACAGGAGCCGGCCAAAAGGAAGGCAGGGAAATGTCCCGGTTAAGGTGGAAGGAGAAACCACCTTAGAGAGAAAGTCCAGAGTCGGACGGAGAACCACCTTGTCTTGATAAAAAAAACAAATGAAAAAGGCGACTCCGAAGAGAGTGCAGCCAAATCAGAGACTCTCCCGAGAGAAGTTATGGCCACTAGAAAAACCACTTTCTGTGAAAGACAAGACAAAGAAACCGCCCTAAGAGGCTCAAAGGGGGGTTTCTAGAAGCCGTGAGGACCGGATTAAGGTCCCAGGGCTCCAAAGGCCGCCGGTAAGGCGGAAGATGTGAGATGCGCCCTGCATGAAAGAGCACACCTGAGCCAGCCGGGCGATACGCCGCTGGAACAACACTGACAGAGCCGAGACCTGTCCCTTGAGGGAATTGAGGGATAGTCCTAGCTGCAGACCGGCCTGTAGAAGGGACAGAAGGGTCGGCAAGGAAAAAAGGCCAAGAAGCATGGCCGGAAGAACGACACCAGGACAGGAAAATTTTCCAGGTCCTGTGAAAGATTTTGGCCAAGGAATACTTCCGAGCCCGAGTCATAGTGGAGATGACTTCAGGAGAGATACCAGAAGTCGTCAAGATCCAGGACTCAAAAGCCACGCCGTCAATCTGAGACCGCAGAATTCTGGCGGAAAGACGGACCTTGAGAAAGAAGGTCTGGACGGTCCGGGAGATGCCACGGCACCTCTACGGACAGACGGAGCAGGCCAGGGTACCAAGCTCGCCTGGGCCAGTCTGGAGCAATGAGAATGACCCGACGGCCCTCCATTCTGATCTTGCGCAGGACTCTGGGCAAGAGCTAGAGGGGGAAACACGTAAGACAGACGAAACTAGGACCAATCTTGAACCAGCGCGTCTGCTGCAAAAGCCTGAGGATCGTGGGAGCGAAGATCCACGTCCGGAGAGCCCCACTTGCGGCAGATTGACCGAAACACTGCCGGATGCAGAGCCCACTCGCCTCTGTCCATGGTTTGACGGCTGAGATAATCTGTCTCCCAGTTTTCCACGTCTGGGATGTGGACTGCGGATATGGAGGACTTGGAGTCCTCCGTCCACGGAAGTATTCGTTGAACCTCCAACCTTGCCAGGCGGCTGAGTGTCCCGCCCTGGTGGTTGATGTAGGCAACCGCTGTCGCGTTGTCTGACTGGACTCGAATGTGCTTGGCCGCCAACAGGAGGTGAAAGGCTAAGAGAGCTAGAAGCACAGCTCTGATTTCCAGCACATTGATCGAGAGGGCTGATTCGGCCGAAGTCCAAGAGCCCTGCGCTCCGTGGTGGAGATATCCTGCTCCCCAGCCGGATAGACTGGCATCCGTGGTGAGGATCACCCAGGACGGAGCCAGGAAGGAGCGTCCCTGAAGAGAGAGGGGCCGAAGCCACCACAGAAAGGAGCCCCTGGTCTGTGGCGACAGAGCCACCAACCCGTGGAAGGAGGAAGTCCGCTTGTTCCAACAGCGGAAAATGTCCAGCTGCAGAGGACGCAGATGGAAATGGGCAAGGGAACCGCTTCCATTGACGCCACCATCTTACCCAACACCTGCATTAGGTGCCTGATGGAACGACGGCGGGGCCTCAGCAAAGAGCGCACCGCCAGAGGAGGGACTGCTGTTTGACTAAGGGCAGCTTCACAAGTGCCGGCAGAGTCTCGAATTGCATCCCTGGGTACGTGAGCGGAGTCAGAGTGGACTTGGACAGAAAGACAAGCCACCCGAATTGGCTAGAGTGGCGAGAGTGAGCGAGGTACTCCGCTGACAGTCTGCACTGGATGAAGCCTTGACTAGAAGGCCGTCCAGGAAAAAAGGATCACTGCCAACCCCTGGAGGTGCAGAACCGCAACCACTGCTGCCATGGCCTTGAGAATACTCGAGGGGTCGTGGCTAACCCCAAGGGAAGAGCCACGATTGGAAATGTTCCTCCCCGATTGCAAAACGTAGCCAACGCTGGTGTGAAACTGCAATTGGCATATGCAGATAGGCATCTCTGATGTCGATGGATGCTAGGAAATCTCCTTGGGTCATTGAGGTAATGACTGATCGCAGAGACTCCATGCGAAATGCCGCACCTGAACTGCTGGTTGAAAAGCTTGAGATCCAGGTCGGAAGTCACCGTCCTTTTCGGGGACTAGGAAGAGATTTGAGTAGAAATCTCAGAACCGTTCCCAGTCGGGAACCGGTACAATTACTCCGTTGGCCTGCAAGGATGCCACGGCCTGTGAGAAGGCGGCGGCCTTGGAGCAGGGGGGAGTTGACAGAAAAAATCTGTTTGGCAGGCTGGATAGAATTCTATCCTGTAGCCGTGGAGATGGTATCCCGCACCCACTGATCGGAGACGTGTTGAACCCACCCGTCACCAAAGTGGGAGAGCCTGCCACCGACCAAGGACGTTGCTGGCGCGGCCAGATAGTCAAGAGGAGGCTGCCTTAGTGGCAGCAGCTCCTGCGGTCTTCCGAGGACGCGGCTTCGTGCGCCAGTTGGTCCACGGTCCTTGGCTGAGTTAGTGGACGAGGCGGAGGGCTTAGAGGACGACCAGTTGGAGGAACGAAAGGAACGAAACCTCGACTGGTTCCTGCCCTGGACAGGTTTCCTGGTTTGTGGCATGGAAGTACTCTTCCTGCCAGACGCTTTCTTAATAATTTCATCCAGTTATTCACCGAATAGTCTGGTCCCAGCAAAAGGGAGCCCAGAAAGGAACTTCTCTGAAGAAGAATCTGCCTCACTCTCGAAGCCACAGGAGCCTGCGGATAGCGAGGGAATTAGCCGAAGCCACCGCAGTGCGGTGAGAGCTCCAGTATGGCAGACATGGCATAGGATGAAAAGGCTGAAGCCTGAAGGTTAAGGCAACCATTTCGGGCATAGAGTCCCTGGTGAGGGAATGCATCTCCTCTAGAGAAGCAGAGATGGCTTTGAGAGCCCACACTGCTGCAAAAGATGGGGAGAACGAGGTCCCTGCCGCCTCATACAGATTTGACCAGAAGGTCAACTTGGCGGACAGTGGAATCCTTAGAGAGGTGCCATCAGCCACTGATACAACGGTCCGGGCTGAGAGTCTAGACACCGGAGGGTCCACCTATGGTGATTGAGCCCACTCCTTGACCACCTCTGGTGGAAACGGAAAACGGTCATCAGAACCACGCTTTGGGAAGCGTCTGTCAGGACAGGCTCTGGGTTTGGTCACAGTGGCCTGAAAAACTGGAGTGGTTAAAGAACACACTCCCCGTTCTCTTAGGCAAGGTATACTGATGCTTTTCTGCCAGAGGGGGTTGCTCCCCTGATACAGGCGGCTTGAGGTCCAGTACAAATATAATGGACGCAATCAAATGATTAGCATCTGCGTCACCTTCGGACAAAATGGTACATGGAGTAGCGTCCGAGCCCCTAGTAAAGGCATCCTCCTCGTCCTGCGAGTCAGCTCGTGAATCAGAGCCGCGGGACGAGGAAGGAAAGGGGACCCTGCGTCTCCATTTTAGGAGGACGGGGTCTGAGACCAGATGAAGAATCCTCTGTGAGCTTTGCTGAGCGAGCCGTGGAAGCAGAAGCGCCCTGAGAAGGGGGCTGATGCATGCTCAGCAGTGTCCGGGACAGCTGTCCCCTGGAGAGAGGGATTCAACCCAAGCCGGGGGTTCAGCCACCGGAGCCGGAGCAGCCGGAGGGACCACTGATGAGCTTCCAGGCTGAGGTACCACTATGTTAGAGCAGGCATCACAATGTGGTTATGTGCTCGGTACAGGCAGTACGAGTCTACATGCAGTGCATATTAAGAACAGCCTTGCAGCCTTGCTCTGATGTGAGACATGCTGCAGAAGTGGGGGCTCTGGCCAGAATGACCCCCAGCAGAGTATATAAACAGAGTATATAAGCAGCTCCACAACCGGAGGTTGTGGCTTGCCAGACCGTTTACATAGAGACATCTCTGTGCCCTCCAGATCCCCCAGCCCAGGCCCCCAGTGTCACAATGTGGTTATGCAGACATTGAGAACGCTGATAAAATGGCGCCGGAGCGAGGAGAGGGGGCGGGGCCTACTCTGAGAGCGGGATCCGGAGGGCAAATGAGGTATACAAGGGAGGGAATCCTTCCTCAGTGAGGAGTGTCCCTTCCCTGTGCTGAACAGCCGCTGGGTGGAGCCGCACTGTCCCTCTGCATGACTGACATGCAGGGGCAGTGAAATCGAAACTAGGCCTCAGGCGAAGCCGGGGCCTAGATTTAAACATGCGGCCAGCGCGCAGGCACCATCGGCGCGGTTCTCCAGTGAAAACTGGAGAACCGGCCGGAAATGTTAACACAGTCACATAACACACTCTCCCCAACATATAAAGTACAAGGGACCCCTGGAAAGACCACTTTCTGTGGTAATAACGTCTCAGTACTTAGCTTGTGAGACGCAGGGCCATGTCCCTGAGGGATGAGTACTCCGTCCGGCAGGATCCATACGGGCTGCGGATGGAGACCGGTCTCCTGCGAGGCAGGGAGAACCGTGTTGGCTCCCACTTCAAGCCAGAGCCCGAGGGGATGGTGTAGGAGCGCGGCATGAAAGGGCTCCAGCCCTGAAATCAACCTTAACAACACCGCCGACACAGTGGGGTGAGAAGGGACATGCCGGGAGTCCAGGCTTGGACCCGCTTTTCTTCAAACGCTTCCAAAAATGAAAATCAGATGAGAATGCATGTGTGGATGTGTGCCTCCTGAACACAAAGCATTGAACTGGCTGTATTTGGTGATCCAGGGGGTGTATATGCTAGGAGGGAGGAGCTACACTTTATAGTGTAGTACTTTGTGTGTCCTCCGGAGGCAGAAGCTATACACCCATGGTCTGGGTCTCCCATAAGGAACGATGAAGAAATGTTGATGTTCCAGGAAGTGATTATATGTGAATAAATGTTGATTTTTTTATGTCATCCCCTGAAAATAAGCCCTAGAGCATCTTTCAGAGCAAAAAAATTATATAAGACCTTGTGTTATTTTCAGGGAAACACGGTATTAACAGTCTACAGCTAATGGCCATAGCGGCTTTATGCTTCAGATGCAAAAATGCAAACTAAAAACGGAAAACCTAAGATTTAACCACCGCCTTCCCATGAAGGAAAATACATTTCTTTTTTCTTCTTTCTATTCCCGGACTCTCACCTGCTGCGGAGACTTGATTTCGAGTACTCCGTGTATTCCAGCTCAGACTTCTTTAGTGCAAACAATTTCTTTATTGTGTTGGCATCCTAATAGAAAGCAACCCAGAATAAATATGTAAAATTAATTAAATTGATACAAGTCAAAGCAAATATATCTATATCTAAAGCTGAGTGAGTGTGTGTGCGTGCGTGTGTGCGTGTGTCCGCTAAAGGAATCTGCACAGACGCCTCATGTGACTCAGGGAACGTCATAGACTAGGTTTTGATGGGAAAATCTAACCCGGCGCTTTACAGTTACTCTCCAAAAAACCTACATCCATTAAATTCAATGGAGCTGCGGGCTATTAGGTTATTAATAGCAACTGTCAGTGGTTGCTATAGGAACAAAATAAACTTAGTATAAGGAGCTTATGTGTGAGGCAATATGATGTCAGTGGAGAGACAGAGAGAGAGAGAGAAAGAGAGAGACAGAAAGAGACAGGCAGGCAAAGAGAGACAGAGACAGACACAGAGACAGAGAGAGATAGATACAGACAGTCAGACATGGATAGAGACAGACATACAGACAGAGACAGACACAGACAGAGAGACAGGAACACAGAGACAGACAGACAGTTACTATCCAGGGTACTCCAGCTAATTTTATATATATATATATATCTAATATATAAAGCTGAGTGTATGTATGTGTGTGTGTCCGCTAAAGGAATCCGCACCGTCGCATTTACTATCACGAAATTTTGCACAGACGCCTCATGTGACCCAGGGAACATCATAGACTATGTTTTGACAGAAAAGAAGGGAATTTTGTTTACTTACCGTAAATTCCTTTTCTTCTAGCTCCTATTGGGAGACCCAGACAATTGGGTGTATAGCTTCTGCCTCCGGAGGCCACACAAAGTATTACACTCAAAAGTGTAACCCCTCCCCTCTGCCTATACACCCTCCCGTGCCTCACGGGCTCCTCAGTTTTGGTGCAAAAGCAGGAAGGAGGAAACTTATAATTGGTTTAAGGTAAATTCAATCCGAAGGATGTTCGGAGAACTGAAAACCATGAAACAATTGAACATGAACAACATGTGTACACAAAAGAACAACTAGCCCGAAGGGAACAGGGGCGGGTGCTGGGTCTCCTAATAGGAGCTAGAAGAAAAGGAATTTACGGTAAGTAAACAAAATTCCCTTCTTCTTTGTCGCTCCATTGGGAGACCCAGACAATTGGGACGTCCAAAAGCAGTCCCTGGGTGGGTAAAAGAATACCTCGATAACAAGAGCCGACACAACTCCCTCTTACAGGTGGGCCACCGCCGCCTGAAGGACCTGCCTACCTAGACTGGCATCTGCCGAAGCATAGGCATGCACTTGATAGTGCTTTGTGAAAGTGTGCAGACTAGACCACGTAGCTGCCTGACACACCTGCTGCGCCGTCGCCTGGTGCCGCAATGCCCAGGACGCCCCTACGGCTCTGGTAGAATGGGCTTTCAGCCCCGAAGGAATCGGAAGCCCCGAAGAACGGTAAGCTTCAAGAATCGGTTCCTTGATCCACCGAGCCAAGGTTGACCTGGAAGCTTGCGAACCCTTACGCTGACCAGCCACAAGGACAAAAAGCGCATCTGAACGACGCAGGGGCGCTGTGCGAGACACGTAGAAACGGAGTGCTCTCACTAAATCTAATGAGTGCAAATCCTTTTCAACGCGGTGAATTGGATTAGGGCAAAATGAAGGTAAGGTGATATCCTGATTGAGATGAAAAGGTGATACCACCTTAAGGAGAAATTCCGGAACAGGACGGAGAACCACCTTATCCTGGTGAAAAACCAGGAAGGGGGCTTTGCATGACAGTGCTGCAAGCTCCGACACTCTACGGAGAGAAGTAACTGCTACTAGAAATGCCACTTTCTGCGAAAGACGTGATAAGGAGACATCACGCAGCGGCTCAAAAGGCGGTTTCTGAAGAGCCGTCAGCACCCTGTTAAGGTCCCAGGGTTCAAGCGGGTGCTTGTAAGGTGGGACTATGTGGCAAACTCCCTGCAGGAACGTGCGGACCTGCGGAAGCTTGGCCAGGCGCTTTTGAAAGAATATTGAGAGTGCCGATACTTGCCCTTTGAGAGAACTAAGTGACAACCCCTTATCCATTCCGGATTGAAGGAAGGAAAGAAAAGTGGGTAAGGCAAAAGGCCAAGGAGAAAGACCTTTATCAGAACACCAGGACAAGAAAATCCGCCAAGTCCTGTGATAGATCTTGGCGGACGTCGGTTTCCTGGCCTGTCTCATAGTGGCAATGACATCCTGAGACAGCCCTGAAGCCGCTAGGAGCCAGGACTCAATGGCCACACAGTCAGGTTGAGGGCCGCAGAATTCAGATGGAAAAACGGCCCTTGCGACAGCAAGTCTGGGCGGTATGGCAGCGCCCACGGCTGACCCACCGTGAGATGCCACAGATCCGGGTACCATGACCGCCTCGGCCAGTCTGGAGCGACGAGAATGGCGCGACGGCAGTCGGACCTGATCTTGCGTAGTACTCTGGGCAGCATTGCCAGAGGAGGAAATACATAAGGTAGTCGAAACTGCGACCAATCCTGAACTAGTGCGTCCGCCGCCAGAGCTCTGTGATCCTGAGATCGTGCCATGAAGGTCGGGACCTTGTTGTTGTGCCGTGACGCCATGAGATCGACGTCCGGCGCTCCCCAGCGGCGACAGATCTCTCGAAACACCTCTGGGTGCAGGGACCATTCCCCCGCATCCATGCCCTGACGACTGAGAAAATCTGCTTCCCAGTTTTCTACGCCCGGTATGTGAACTGCTGAGATGGTGGATGCTGTGGCTTCCACCCACTGCAGAATTCGCCGGACTTCTTGGAAGGCTTGACGACTCCGCGTGCCGCCCTGGTGGTTGATGTATGCGACGGCAGTGGCGTTGTCCGACTGGATACGGATCTGCCTGCCCTCCAGCAGCTGCTGGAAAGCCACTAGGGCCAGATACACTGCCCTTATCTCCAGGACATTGATCTTAAGGGAAGACTCTATCGGAGTCCAGGTTCCCTGAGCCCTGTGATGGAGGAACACCGCTCCCCACCCTGACAGGCTCGCGTCCGTGGTGACCACAGCCCAGGTTGGGGGCAGGAAGGATTTTCCCTGTGAAAGAGAAGTGGGAAGAAGCCACCACTGAAGGGATGTCTTTGTTGCAAGGGAAAGAGAGACGTTCCTGTCGAGAGAGTTCGACCTCCTGTCCCATTTGCGGAGAATGTCCCACTGGAGTGGTCGCAGATGGAATTGCGCGAAGGGCACTGCCTCCATCGCTGCTACCATCTTCCCCAGGAAGTGCATGAGACGTCTCAAGGGGTGAGACTGAGTCTGAATCAGAGATTGCACCCCTGCCTGCAGTGACAGCTGTTTGTCTAGTGGTAGCTTGACTACCGCTGACTGTGTATGAAACTCCATCCCTAGATAGGTCAGAGATTGGGTCGGTGTCAACTTGGATTTTGGGAAGTTGATGAGCCACCCGAACTGCTGGAGGGTCTCCAGAGCGACGGTAAGGCTGTGTTGACACGCCGCCCGAGAAGGTGCCCTGACTAGGAGATCGTCCAAGTAAGGAATCACCGAGTGCCCCTGAGAATGCAGGATCGCCACAACGGATGCCATGACTTTAGTGAAAACCCGTGGGGCTGTCGCCAGGCCGAAGGGTAAAGCCACGAACTGAAGGTGTTCGTCCCCTATGGCGAAACGCAAAAAGCGTTGATGTTCTGGTGCGATCGGCACATGGAGATAGGCATCCTTGATGTCGATCGATGCGAGGAAGTCTCCTTGTGACATCAAGGCGATGACCGAGCGGAGAGATTCCATCCGGAATCGTCTGGTGCTCACGTGTTTGTTGAGCAATTTGAGGTCCAGAACGGGACGGAATGATCCGTCCTTCTTTGGTACCACGAATAAGTTGGAGTAAAAACCGCGACCCTGTTCCTGAGTGGGAACGGGGGTCACGACGCCTTCTTTTTTCAGAGCGTCCACTGCTTGAAAAAGTGCGTCTGCTCGCGCGGGGGGCGGGGAGGTTCTGAAGAAACGAGTCGGAGGACGAGAGCTGAACTCTATCCTGTAACCGTGAGACAGGATGTCTCTCACCCATCGGTCTTGAACATGTGGCCACCAGGCGTCGCGAAAGCGGGAGAGCCTGCCACCGACCGAGGATGCGGTTCGGGGATGCCGTGAGTCATGAGGAGGCCGCCTTGGAAGCAGTGCCTCCGGCGGTCTTTTGGGGGCGTGACTTAGACCGCCACGCATAGGAGTTCCTCTGGCCTTTGTCCTGTCTATTGGACGAAGAGGACTGTGGCTTGGCGGAGGGACGAAAGGACCGAAACCTCGATTGTATTTTCCGCTGCTGAGGTCTCTTAGGTTTGGACTGGGGTAAGGAGGAGTCCTTTCCCTTGGATTCCTTAATAATCTCATCCAATCGTTCGCCAAACAATCTCTCGCCAGAAAACGGCAAACCGGTTAAGAACCTCTTGGAAGCAGAGTCTGCCTTCCATTCGCGCAGCCACATGGCCCTGCGGACTGCAACAGAATTAGCGGATGCCACCGCTGTACGGCTAGCAGAGTCTAGGACTGCGTTCATGGCGTAGAAAGAAAACGCCGACGCCTGAGAGGTTAAAGATGCAACCTGCGGGGCCGACGTACGTGTGACCGCATTAATCTCAGCCAGACAAGCTGAGATAGCTTGGAGTGCCCACACGGCTGCAAAAGCCGGGGCAAAAGACGCTCCCGTGGCCTCATAGATGGATTTCACCAGGAGTTCTATCTGCCTGTCAGTGGCATCTTTTAGTGATGAGCCATCTGCAACCGAAACCACGGATCTAGCCGCCAATCTGGAGACTGGGGGATCTACCTTAGGACATTGAGCCCAACCCTTAACTACGTCAGCGGGGAAGGGGTAACGTGTGTCAGTAAGGCGCTTAGTAAAGCGCTTGTCCGGAACCGCTCTGGGCTTCTGGACAGCCTCTCTGAAGTTAGAGTGATCAAAAAATGCACTCCGTATACGTTTGGGAAACCGAAACTGGTGTTTCTCCTGCTGAGAGGCCGACTCCTCTATAGGTGGAGGCGGTGGAGATAGATCTAACACCTGATTGATGGACGAGATAAGATCATTTACTAAGGCGTCCCCTTCAGGTGTATCAAGATTGAGAGCAACATCAGGGTCCGAGCCCTGAGCTGCGACCTCCGCCTCGTCCTCTAGAGAGTCCTCAAGCTGGGAACCCGAGCAGCGTGAGGAAGTCGGGGATGATTCCAAGCAAGCCCGCTTAGCTGGCCTGGGACTGTGGTCCGTGGAGGAGTCCTCCATGTGAGACCTGGGGCCCACCCCGGCCGGGGTGTACCCAGAGGGACCTGGAGGTGCCGATCTAACCGGGTCCGGGGCCTGTGTAAGGACCGGTCTGGACTGCAGGGCTTCCAGCAACTTGGCAGACCATTTGTCCATAGACTGAGCCATGGATTGTGAGAGTGACTCTGAGAGCTTGTCAGCAAAAACTGCAAACTCTGTCGCTGCCACCTGGACAGTGGAAGCAGGGGGGTCTGCCTGAGCCGAGGGGCCCACTAGTGACCGAGGCTCCGGCTGAGCAAGCGTAACAGGGGTCGAGCATTGCTCACAGTGAGGGTAGGTGGAACCCGCAGGTAACATGGCCCTACAAGAGGTACATGTCGCAAAAAAATCCTGTGCTTTAGTGCCCTTGCTCCTTGTGACCGACATGCTGTTGTGTCCTAGGAGCGTGATCACTGAGGGTATACAGAAAAAAGGGTATACAGCCCGGCCGAACAGAAAGGTATATATATACGTATCTATACTGGCACCAGAGGGGACCAACACCGAGTGACCGGTGTGGCTTACCGACCGCTAAAAAGCGGGGTGTGTGCGCTCCAGATTCCCTGCCTGGTCTCCCAGAGCTGCAGAGCTGTTCTGTGTGATTCTCCACCGGCAGAATGTCCTAAAGATGGCTGCCGGAGCTCTCAGGGGAGGAGTAAAGCCAGGGGCGGCGTTAGGAAAAGTGCGGGAATCTGGGGTCCCCACAGTGATCAGTGAGGGGGGAGGGAGCATACAGGATGCCCCGGCCCTCATATCCGACGTCAGGTCGGCTGTCCCGCCCCTATCTCTGATAGTCAGGCCCGGGGGCGGGAGTTTTCCACTAGGCCGCGATGAAGCCGGGGACTAAATTTAATACCGCGGCCGACAAGCAGGCGCGGTCGGCGCGGTAGTCCCCGGTCTTCACAATTGAGCAGACAGTTGCGGCGTCTGGAAACCAGGCGCTCCATACACAGTCCCCATGGGGACACAGAGTACCTCGTGGATGCAGAGCCCTGTCCCTGAAGATAGATAAGCTCCTGTCCAGCAGATTCCCTCAGGGGCTGCGGAGGGAGCACGGTCCCAGAACCTGGATGACCGCTTCGGCTCCCACTTCTACCAGAGCCCTCAGGGATGGAGAAGGAAACACGGCATGAGGCTCCGGCCGTCGTACCCGCAATGGGTACCTCAACCTTAACAGCACCGCCGACATAGTGGGGTGAGAAGGGAGCATGCCGGGGGCCCCGTGGGGGTCCTCTTTTCTTCCAACCGATACAATCAGCAGCTGCTGCTGACTAAAATGGAGATGTGTGAGTGGATGTGTGCCTCCTTCCACACAAAGCATAAAACTGAGGAGCCCGTGAGGCACGGGAGGGTGTATAGGCAGAGGGGAGGGGTTACACTTTTGAGTGTAATACTTTGTGTGGCCTCCGGAGGCAGAAGCTATACACCCAATTGTCTGGGTCTCCCAATGGAGCGACAAAGAAATGTAACCCTGTGCTTTACAGTTAGTCTCTAAAATCCTGCCGCCATTAAACTGAATGGAGGTGGCAGCTATAGGTTATTAATAGCAACTGCCAGTGGTTGCTATAGGAACAAAATAAACTGTTATTTGAAGCTTATGTGTGAGGTAATAAGATGTCAGTGGAGAGATGGATAGAGAGACAGAAAAAGGCAAAGAGACAGCCCGGCGGGCAAAGAGACAGCCCGGCGGGCAAAGAGACAGCCCGAACAGAGACAGCCCGAACAGAGACAGCCCGAACAGAGACAGCCCGAACAGAGACAGCCCGAACAGAGACAGCCCGAACAGAGACAGCCCGAACAGAGACAGCCCGAACAGAGACAGCCCGAACAGAGACAGCCCGAACAGAGACAGCCCGAACAGAGACAGCCCGAACAGAGACAGCCCGAACAGAGACAGCCCGAACAGAGACAGCCCGAACAGAGACAGCCCGAACAGAGACAGCCCGAACAGAGACAGCCCGAACAGAGACAGCCCGAACAGAGACAGCCCGAACAGAGACAGCCCGAACAGAGACAGCCCGAACAGAGACAGCCCGAACAGAGACAGCCCGAACAGAGACAGCCCGAACAGAGACAGCCCGAACAGAGACAGCCCGAACAGAGACAGCCCGAACAGAGACAGCCCGAACAGAGACAGCCCGAACAGAGACAGCCCGAACAGAGACAGCCCGAACAGAGACAGCCCGAACAGAGACAGACGGAACAGAGACAGACGGAACAGAGACAGACGGAACAGAGACAGACGGAACAGAGACAGACGGAACAGAGACAGACGGAACAGAGACAGACGGAACAGAGACAGACGGACACACACATAGAGACAGACAGACAGACAGACAGACACAGAGATGTAGACCGATAGACTGATACAAAAACAGACAGATAGAAATAGTCAGACCGAGACATAGACACAGACAGACAAGGAAAGAGAGAGACAGACAGACAGCGACACACGGAGACTGGGAGAGAGAAAGAGTAACAGTTACTATGCCGAGCAACGCCTGGGTACTACAGGTAGTCTATATTTATTTTATTTTTACTTATTTATTTTGTTTTTTAAATGTATTTATTTTTTTTTTAAATATGAATACTGCAAGTCGTCTGGAAGAAAATTCTTATTTCAGTGGAGAAAACAGAGAGCAAACTATTTGTCCATTTACTCACCTTGAAGACCTGGGAGCCGGGTTCATTATAGGTCTTGGCATTCTTTGCTAGTAGATCAATGTCCTTGGCGATGGCGTTCACGTTTTTATAATGTCCTGACTGCAAATGAAAGATGCAAGGTGTCATCATCCTTTAGAATAAGCCCCCTCTGAGGCGTCCGTCTGCTGTATATTCAGAGTACAAACCTGGACCCTTTGGGAAATGGTTCTCAGATCAATCGGATCTTTTATTATAGCGTAGTAGTCTGGGTAATGCTGAAAAACACACAAAGTACAAATAGACAATATGCTAACAAGGTCTTAAAAAAAAATTAAAGTGAAAACATCATTTTGCTTGCCTTCAAAGGGGTTGTCCGGGAATTTAATCCTTATGGCCTCTCCTTAAGACAAGCCATCTATCTCTGAAGGGTGGGGGTGCAACACCCGGCACCCCGCTGATTAGCTATTCTCAGTGACAGGCACAGCACAGCTAGTGGCTGCACATGTGCCCCCTATTGATTCGAATGAGGGTCAATATAGTAACCCGCTGCAGCCAATATAAAGTTGATTGAGCGCAAAGGATCACATCCAGCCAACACTGGTAACAGCTGATTGGTGAGGGTGCCAGGGGTCGACTCGCACCTCTGCTGATTAACTTTGTTGGCCTATCAAAGTTAAAGTCCTGGACAACCCCTTTAAAGATGCTAGCTTAAGCCTGCTTTACACCATACGATCCAGCATACGATATTGTATGCGATCGTACCCGCCCAAATCGTATGTGCGGCACATTCAATTTGTTGAACGTGTCGTACAAACGATTAACCCTTGTCATACGTACTTACCCGTCCATACGACCTCGATGTGGGCGGAGAACATCCACTTCCTGGGGTGCGAGGGACGTTCGGCGTCACAGCGATGTCACACAGCGGCCGGCCAATAGAAGCGGAGATGAGCGGGACGTAAACATCCCGCCCATCCCTTTCATTCCGCGATGCCAGCGGGAGCCGCGGGAGGCAGGTGAGATCTGTTCATCGTTCCCGGAGTGTCACACACTGCGATGTGTGCTGCCCCGGGTACGATGAACAATCTGACGTTCAATTTTTAGGAATTGAACGACGTGCCTGCGATGAACGTATTACCGTTCAATCACAATCGCACGTAGCTGTTACACACTACAATGTACCTTACGATGCCGGATGTGCGTCACTTACGACGTGACCCCGCCAACACATTGTACGATTTATTGTAGCGTGTAAAGCGCCCTTAAGTCTTGATTTTGAAATTTTTTGGGGGGTTTTAGATTGATGGTCCATCCCTAGAATAACAGATTGGTGGAGATCTTACTCCAAACATTCCCCTTCCAATGTTTGCTAGGCATAACGCTGCACATTATATAGTGACTGCGCCCAATTCTGCATCATCTCAGTTGCAGTACCAGGTTTTGGCCACTATAAAACGTCCAGCGCTGTGACTGGTAGGCTGTGAAGCGGATGAAGCACTTGAGGGCGGATTATGACCCCTTCGGTCAGCTGACTGGTGGGCATGCAGATATTCATAACCTAAAAAAATCTGATCTAGATGACCTAGCATAAGGATCGGACAATATTCTATTTGCATGAAAGCTGGGATAGGTCCTTATGATAGGTGATCAATGTCTGATCCGCCGGGGTCTGACACCCGGCACCCCCTCCGATCAGCTGTTCTCTGTGCCGCTGGCAGCCGGACATGCTCAGTTCTGGATCTGCTCCGTCTTCTGATAGCGGCTGCAGCCAGATACTGCACATCTGATCTGAATGGGAGGTGGATGTGCTGTACCCGGCCACAACCACTATCAGAAAATGGGGCAGCGCCGTAACTGAGCATTTCCTGCTGCATCCACCGGACTGAGAACACCTGAATGGTGGAGTGACGGGTGTAGGACCCCGGCCAATCAGACATTGATGACCTAACCTAAGGACAGGCCGTCAATGGAAAGTAGTGGACGACCCCTTTGACTGAAAAGAAGGGAATTTTGTTACTTACCGTAAATTCCTTTTCTTCTAGCTCTTATTGGGAGACCCAGACGATTGGGTGTATAGCACTGCCTCCGGAGGCCACACAAAGCAATTACACTAAAAAGTGTAAGGCCCCTCCCCTTCTGGCTATACACCCCCAGTGGGATCACTGGCTCACCAGTTTTAGTGCAAAAGCAAGAAGGAGGAAAGCCAATAACTGGTTTAAACAAATTCACTCCGAGTAACATCGGAGAACTGAAAACCGTTCAACATGAACAACATGTGTACCCGCAAACAAACCAAAAATCCCGAAGGACAACAGGGCGGGTGCTGGGTCTCCCAATAAGAGCTAGAAGAAAAGGAATTTACGGTAAGTAACAAAATTCCCTTCTTCTTCGGCGCTCTATTGGGAGACCCAGACGATTGGGACGTCCAAAAGCTGTCCCTGGGTGGGTAAAGAAATACCTCATGTTAGGCTATGTGCCCACAGTAAAAGGTCCCTGCGGATTTTTTTGCCTGAAAATCCGCAACTTTCGCGGCAAATCCGCACCCGCGGATTTGCCGCGGATTTACCGCGGATTTACCGCGGATTTGCCGCGGATTTTGATGCGGATTTTATTTTTTTTTTTTTCCCCATTCAAAACAGAAAATCCGCACCAAATCCGCACCAAACAATTGACATGCTGCAGTTTGTTCCGCATCAAAATCCGCGGCAAAATCCGCAGCGGAAAAATCCGCAGCATGGGCACAGCATTTCCAAAATGCCATTGAAATGGCTGGGGAGTAGCTGTGCTGCAGATTTTCGGCAAATCCGCGCTAAATCCGCGTCAAAATCCGCGTCAAATCCGCGATAAATCCTGTAGCGTGGGCACATAGCCTTAGAGCTGCAAGACAGCCCTCCCCTACGGGGAGGCAACTGCCGCCTGCAGGACTCTTCTACCTAGGCTGGCGTCCGCCGAAGCATAGGTATGCACCTGATAATGTTTGGTGAAAGTGTGCAGACTCGACCAGGTAGCTGCCTGGCACACCTGTTGAGCCGTAGCCTGGTGTCGCAATGCCCAGGACGCACCCACGGCTCTGGTAGAATGGGCCTTCAGCCCTGATGGAACCGGAAGCCCAGCAGAACGGTAGGCTTCAAGAATTGGTTCTTTGATCCATCGAGCCAGGGTGGCCTTAGAAGCCTGCGACCCTTTGCGCTTACCAGCGACAAGGACAAAGAGTGCATCCGAACGGCGCAGGGGCGCCGTGCGGGAAATGTAGATTCTGAGTGCTCTCACCAGATCTAACAAATGTAAATCTTTCTCATACCGATGAACTGCATGAGGACAAAACGAAGGCAAAGAGATATCCTGATTAAGATGAAAAGAGGATACCACCTTCGGGAGAAACTCCTGAATGGGGCGCAGCACTACCTTGTCCTGGTGGAAGACCAGGAAGGGAGCCTTGGAAGACAGCGCTGCTAGCTCAGACACTCTCCGAAGAGATGTGATCGCTACCAGAAAAGCCACTTTCTGTGATAGTCTAGAAAGTGAAACCTCCCTCAGAGGCTCGAAGGGCGGCTTCTGGAGGGCAACTAGTACCCTGTTCAGATCCCATGGATCTAACGGCCGCTTGTACGGGGGAACGATATGGCAAACCCCCTGTAGGAACGTGCGCACCTTAGAAAGTCGTGCTAGACGCTTCTGAAAAAAGACGGATAGCGCCGAGACTTGTCCTTTAAGGGAGCCGAGCGACAAACCTTTTTCTAACCCAGATTGCAGGAAAGAAAGAAAGGTAGGCAATGCAAATGGCCAGGGAGACACTCCCTGAGCAGAGCACCAGGATAAGAATATCCTCCACGTTCTGTGGTAGATCTTAGCAGACGTGGGTTTCCTAGCCTGTCTCATGGTGGCAACGACCCCTTGGGGTAAGCCTGAAGACGCTAGGATCCAGGACTCAATGGCCACACAGTCAGGTTCAGGGCCGCAGAATTCCGATGGAAAAAAGGCCCTTGGGACAGTAAGTCTGGTCGGTCTGGTAGTGCCCACGGTTGGCCGACCGTGAGATGCCACAGATCCGGATACCACGCCCTCCTCGGCCAGTCTGGAGCGACGAGTATGACGCGGCTGCAGTCGGATCTGATCTTGCGTAGCACTCTGGGCAAGAGTGCCAGAGGTGGAAACACATAAGGGAGCCGGAACTGCGACCAATCTTGCACTAGGGCGTCTGCTGCTAGAGCTCTTTGATCGCGAGACCGTGCCATGAAGGTTGGGACCTTGTTGTTGTGCCGGGACGCCATTAGGTCGACGTCCGGCCTTCCCCATCGGCGACAGATTTCCTGAAACACGTCCGGGTGAAGGGACCATTCCCCTGCGTCCATGCCCTGGCGACTGAGGAAGTCTGCTTCCCAGTTTTCTACGCCGGGGATGTGAACCGCGGATATGGTGGAGGCCGTGGCTTCCACCCACATCATAATCCGCCGGACTTCCTGGAAGGCTTGCCGACTGCGTGTCCCCCCTTGGTGATTGATGTATGCCACTGCTGTGGAGTTGTCCGATTGAATTCGGATCTGCTTCCCTTCCAGCCACTGTTGGAAGGCTAGTAGGGCAAGATACACTGCTCTGATTTCCAGAACATTGATCTGAAGGGTGGACTCCTGCTGAGTCCACGTACCCTGAGCCCTGTGGTGGAGAAACACTGCTCCCCACCCTGACAGACTCGCGTCTGTCGTGACCACCGCCCAGGACGGTGGTAGGAAGGATCTTCCCTGTGATAATGAGGTGGAAAGGAGCCACCACTGCAGAGAGTCCTTGGCCGTCTGGGAAAGGGAGACTTTCCTGTCCAGGGATGTTGACTTCCCGTCCCATTGGCGGAGAATGTCCCATTGAAGTGGACGCAGATGAAACTGCGCAAACGGAACCGCCTCTATTGCCGCCACCATCTTCCCGAGGAAGTGCATGAGGCGTCTTAAGGAGTGCGACTGACTTTGAAGGAGAGCCTGCACCCCAGTCTGTAGAGACCGCTGCTTGTCCAGCGGAAGCTTCACTATCGCTGAGAGAGTATGAAACTCCATGCCAAGATACGTTAGTGATTGGGTCGGTGACAGATTTGACTTTGGGAAGTTGATGATCCACCCGAACGCCTGGAGAGTCTCCAGTGCAACATTCAGGCTGAGTTGGCATGCCTCTTGAGAGGGTGCCTTGACCAGTAGATCGTCCAAGTAAGGGATCACAGAGTGTCCGTGAGAGTGCAAGACTGCTACCACTGCCGCCATGATCTTGGTGAACACCCGAGGGGCTGTCGCCAGACCAAATGGCAGAGCTACGAACTGAAGATGGTCGTCTCCTATCACGAAGCGTAGAAAGCGTTGGTGCTCTGTAGCAATCGGCACGTGGAGATAAGCATCTTTGATGTCTATTGATGCTAGGAAATCTCCTTGAGACATTGAGGCAATGACTGAGCGGAGGGATTCCATCCGGAACCGCCTGGCGTTCACATGCTTGTTGAGCAGTTTTAGGTCCAGAACAGGACGGAAGGAGCCGTCCTTTTTTGGAACGACAAAGAGATTGGAGTAAAATCCTCGCCCCCGTTCCTGAGGGGGGACAGGGATCACGACTCCTTCTGCTCTTAGAGAGTCCACCGCCTGCAGCAGGGCATCTGCTCGGTTGGGGTGTGGGGAGGTTCTGAAGAACCGAAGTGGAGGCCGAGAACTGAACTCGATTCTGTACCCGCGAGACAAAATGTCTGTTACCCACCGGTCTTTGACCTGTGACAGCCAAATGTCGCAAAAGCGGGAGAGCCTGCCACCGACCGAGGATGCGGAGGGAGGAGGCCGAAAGTCATGAGGTAGCCGCTTTGGAAGCGGTTCCTCCATTTGCTTTCCTGGGGCGTGAGTGAGCCCGCCAGGAATCTGAGCTCCCTTGTTCTTTCTGAGTCCTTTTGGACGAGGAGAATTGGGCCTTGCCCGAGCCTCGAAAGGAGCGAAACCTCGACTGCCACTTTTTCTGTTGAGGTTTACTTGCTCTGGGCTGTGGTAAGGAAGAGTCCTTACCCTTGGACTGTTTTATGATTTCAGCCAATGGCTCACCAAACAGTCTGTCTCTAGATAATGGCAAGCTGGTTAAGCATTTTTTGGAACCAGCATCTGCTTTCCAGTCCTTTAACCACAAGGCTCTGCGCAAAACCACAGAATTGGCGGACGCCATAGCGGTACGGCTCGTAGATTCTAGGACAGCATTGATAGCATAGGTCGCAAACGCAGACATTTGCGAAGTTAGGGACGCCACCTGCGGTACTGCTGGATGTATGATAGCATCCACCTGTGCTAAACCAGCTGAAATAGCTTGGAGTGCCCACACGGCCGCGAATGCTGGAGCAAACGACGCGCCGATAGCTTCATAGACAGATTTCAACCAAAGGTCCATCTGTCTGTCGTTGGCATCTTTAAGTGAAGCGCCATCCTCTACTGCGACTATGGATCTAGCCGCAAGCTTGGAAATTGGGGGATCCACCTTTGGACACTGGGTCCAGCGTTTGGCCACCTCAGAGGGAAAAGGATAACGGGTATCCTTAGAACGTTTAGAGAAACGCTTGTCTGGATGAGCGTCGTGTTTCTGGATCGATTCTCTGAAGTCAGAGTGGTCCAAAAAAGCACTTAATTTACGCTTGGGATACAGGAAATGGAACTTCTCCTGCTGTGCAGCTGCCTCCTCTGCTGAAGGAGCTGGGGGAGAAATATCCAACAGTCTATTAATTGCCGATATAAGGTCATTACCATGGCGTCACCATCAGGGGCATCCAGATTGAGAGGGGCCTCAGGATTAGAATCCTGATCACCGTCCTCAGTCTCATCACAGAGAGACTCTTCTCGCTGAGACCCTGAGCAGTGTGATGACGTCGAGGGTCTTTCCCAGCGAGCTCGCTTAGGCTGCCTGGGACTGTCATCTGAGTCAGAGACTTCAGCCTGTGATGCTTGAGACCCCCTTGAAGTACGGATTAGTTCCAACTGAGGGGGACCGGGGAACATAGGCACAGCAGTGTCCATGGTCTGAGTAACTGGCCTGGACTGCAAGGTCTCCAGGATTTTTGTCATAGTCACAGACATTTTATCGGCAAAAACTGCAAAGTCTGTCCCCGTCACCGGGGCAGGGTTCACAGGCGTCTCTGCCTGGGCCACTACCACCATAGGCTCTGGCTGACGAAGTGCCACTGGGACTGAACATTGCACACAATGAGAGTCGTTGGAGCCTGCTGGTAGATTAGCCCCACATGCAGTACAAACAGTGTACACAGCCTGTGCCTTGGCACCCTTGCGTTTTGCGGATGACATGTTGCTGCCTCCTCAGAGCAGTACAGGGTGTCCAGCCAAGAAGCGACCTTACAGTGCAACTATATATATATATATATGGTACCAAGAAAAAAGTACACTAATATAACACTGAGGCACTAGTGGGGCCAGCACTAATGTGCTGCTTACCGCCCGCTTAGGAGCGGGTGTGTGGTCGCCGAAATCCCTTTAGTCTGGGTCTCCCAGAGCCTGCTGCCTTTCCCCAGCCAGACTGCATGTGTAATGGCTGCCGGCGTCCTTGTGGAGAGGGGGGGGCGGGCCCTGGGCGTATACAGACGAAGAGCGGGAAGCCTGCTTCCCACTGTGCCTAGTGAGAGGGCTGGAGCATGTAAATAAAGCTCCAGCCCTCGGCGCTGCCAATTGAGCAGCGTCTCTCCCCTACCCTGATTGACAGGGTGGGGGCGGGAACGAAGCGGCGCTAGGCCGCAGAAGCCGGGGGCTAAAGTTAGAAGCGCCGCCGCCGTAAAAGCGCGGTCGGCGCAAAGTCCCCGGCGCACCACAAGTCGCAGCTGCGCCGCCGCTCCAGGAGCGGTCGGCGCAGTAGTTCCCAACATGTAACGTCACTCAGCAAAGCTGCAGTGACCTAACCCCAGCGTGCAGCGCTACTGTCCCCGGCGCACTATAACGCTCAGCAAGCCTTGAGAGTGTCCGTGCCTGCCGGGGACACAGAGTACCTGAAAGTTGCAGGGCCTTGTCCCTGAACGGCACTCCCGCTCCAAATCCAGCAGGTTCTCTGGGTCTGTGGATGGAGCCTGGCCCCAGGGCTTGGGGGCCGGCAATATCCCACTTCCACAGAGCCCTCCAGGGGATGTGGAAGGAAAACAGCATGTGGGCTCCAGCCTCTGTACCAGCAATAGGTACCTCAACCTTACAAGCACCACCGCGGGTGAGAAGGGAGCATGCTGGGGGGCCCCATATGGGCCCTCTTTTCTTCCATCCGATATAGCCAGCAGCTACTGCTGACTACAAACAGTGGAGCTATGCGTGGATGTCTGACCTCCTTCGCACAAAGCAGAAAACTGGTGAGCCAGTGATCCCACTGGGGGTGTATAGCCAGAAGGGGAGGGGCCTTACACTTTTTAATGTAATTGCTTTGTGTGGCCTCCGGAGGCAGTGCTATACACCCAATCGTCTGGGTCTCCCAATAGAGCGCCGAAGAAAAGACATTTCACGCTACATGTTTCGTTGCTGAAAAACCAAGATCACATTTTCAACAAGGATGTTAAAATCCACTCTAATTCACATTTTCGCATATTAGAGCGGTGGATCGGATCTCAAAAACAGAAGGGAACTGTCCACTCGATCTGGTATGTGCCCCGTTCTGGATCATTGCCCTTCACCTCTCATCACTTACCATTTTAGAAGGGACTTTCTGAAACAGCTCACTGATCACCCTGCCGTTAGGATCTGCAGCAGCGGTCACAGCTTCCAGCAACTGCTCCAAGATCGGTCTTAAATAATTCTGTGACGTCTAAAATGACAAACAAAAAGTTTTTCACTCATTTATCATTACTTTTCTTTTTAATATTACATTACATTACATTACATTAACCCTAATATAATAATCAGTATTTATTTATTTTTTTCCCTTTACTTCTTCCAGGAGCCATACGTTTTTTTTCATGCTCCATCGACATTTTTCCTCCGGGATGAGGGGGAAAAAACAGGGCCGGGGGGGGGGAGGGGGGGGAGAGAAGAGGGCCAGAGGGAGGGGGGCGGGGGGGAAAGAAGAGAGCCAGCAGGGGGGGGAGAAGGGGGGAGAATAAGAGGGCCAGAGGGGGGGAGGGGAGAATAAGGGGGCCAGATGGGGGGGGGGATAAGAGGGCCAGAGGGAGGGGGGCGGGGGGGTAAGAGGAGGGCCAGAGAGAGGGGGGTGGGGGGGGGGGAAGAAGAGGGCCAGGTGGGGGGGGGGGGGAAGAGGGCCAGAGGGGGGGGAAGAAGAGGGCCAGAGGGGGGGGGAGAAGAGGGCCAGAGGGGGGGGGAGAAGAGGGCCAGAGGGGGGGGGGGGAGAAGAGGGCCAGAGAGGGGGGGGGGAAGAGGGCCAGAGGGGGGGGGGGAGAAGAGGGCCAGAGGGGGGGGGGAGAAGAGGGCCAGAGGGGGGGGGGAGAAGAGGGCCAGAGGGGGGGGGGAGAAGAGGGCCAGAGGGGGGGGGGAAGAGGGCCAGAGGGGGGGGGGGGGAGAAGAGGGCCAGAGGGGGGGGGGGGGGAGAAGAGGGCCAGAGGGGGGGGGGGGGGGAGAAGAGGGCCAGGGGGGGGGGGAGGGGGGGGGGGGGGGGGGGGGGGGGGGGGGGGGGGGGGGGGGGGGGGGGGGGGGGGGGGGGAGGGGGGGGGGGGGGGGGGAGGAGAAGAGGGCCAGAGGGGGGGGGGGAGAAGAGGGCCAGAGGGGGGGGGGGGGGGGAGAAGAGGGCCAGAGGGGGGGGGGGGGGAGAAGAGGGCCAGAGGGGGGGGGGGGGGGAGAAGAGGGCCAGAGGGGGGGGGGGGAGAAGAGGGCCAGGGGGGGGGGGGAGAAGAGGGCCAGGGGGGGGGGAGAAGAGGGCCAGGGGGGGGGGGGAGAAGAGGGCCAGAGGGGGGGGGGAGAAGAGGGCCAGAGGGGGGGGGGAGAAGAGGGCCAGAGGGAGGGGAAGAAGAGGGCCAGAGGGAGGGGAAGAAGAGGGCCAGGTGGGGGGGGGGGAGAAGAGGGCCAGAGGGGGGGGAAGAAGAGGGCCAGAGGGGGGGGGGGAGAAGAGGGCCAGAGGGGGGGGGAGAAGAGGGCCAGAGGGGGGGGAAGAAGAGGGCCAGAGGGGGGGGGGAGAAGAGGGCCAGAGGGGGGGGGAGAAGAGGGCCAGAGGGGGGGGGGGGGGGGAGAAGAGGGCCAGAGGGGGGGGAGAAGAGGGCCAGAGGGGGGGGGGGGGAGAAGAGGGCCAGAGGGGGGGGGAGAAGAGGGCCAGAGGGGGGGGGGGGGGGGAAGAGGGCCAGGGGGGGGGGGGGGGAAAGAGGGCCAGAGGGGGGGGTGGAAAGAGGGCCAGAGGGGGGGGGGAAGAGGGCCAGAGGGGGGGGGGGAGAAGAGGGCCAGAGGGGGGGGGGGGGGAGAAGAGGGCCAGAGGGGGGGGTGGAAAGAGGGCCAGAGGGGGGGGGGGAAGAGGGCCAGGGGGGGGGGGGGGGGGGGGGAAGAGGGCCAGAGGGGGGGGTGGAAAGAGGGCCAGAGGGGGGGGGGGGAAGAGGGCCAGAGGGGGGGGGGGGGAGAAGAGGGCCAGAGGGGGGGGGGGGGGAGAAGAGGGCCAGAGGGGGGGGGGAGGAGAAGAGGGCCAGAGGGGGGGGGGAGGAGAAGAGGGCCAGAGGGGGGGGGAGGAGAAGAGGGCCAGAGGGGGGGGGGGGGAGAAGAGGGCCAGAGGGGGGGGGGGGAGAAGAGGGCCAGAGGGGGGGGGGGGAGAAGAGGGCCAGAGGGGGGGGGGGAGAAGAGGGCCAGGGGGGGGGGGAGAAGAGGGCCAGGGGGGGGGGGAGAAGAGGGCCAGGGGGGGGGGGGAGAAGAGGGCCAGGGGGGGGGGGGGGGAGAAGAGGGCCAGGGGGGGGGGGGAGAAGAGGGCCAGGGGGGGGGGGGAGAAGAGGGCCAGAGGGGGGGGGGAGAAGAGGGCCAGAGGGAGGGGAAGAAGAGGGCCAGGTGGGGGGGGGGAGAAGAGGGCCAGAGGGGGGGAAGAAGAGGGCCAGAGGGGGGGGGGGAGAAGAGGGCCAGAGGGGGGGGGGAGAAGAGGGCCAGAGGGGGGGGGGAGAAGAGGGCCAGAGGGGGGGGGGGGAGAAGAGGGCCAGGGGGGGGGGGAGAAGAGGGCCAGGGGGGGGGGGGGGGGAGAAGAGGGCCAGAGGGGGGGGGAGAAGAGGGCCAGAGGGGGGGGGGAGAAGAGGGCCAGAGGGAGGGGAAGAAGAGGGCCAGAGGGAGGGGAAGAAGAGGGCCAGGTGGGGGGGGGGGAGAAGAGGGCCAGAGGGGGGGGAAGAAGAGGGCCAGAGGGGGGGGGGAGAAGAGGGCCAGAGGGGGGGGGAGAAGAGGGCCAGAGGGGGGGGGGGGGGAGAAGAGGGCCAGAGGGGGGGGGGGGAGAAGAGGGCCAGAGGGGGGGGGGGGGAGAAGAGGGCCAGAGGGGGGGGGAGAAGAGGGCCAGAGGGGGGGGGGGGGGGAAGAGGGCCAGGGGGGGGGGGGGGGAAAGAGGGCCAGAGGGGGGGGTGGAAAGAGGGCCAGAGGGGGGGGGAAGAGGGCCAGAGGGGGGGGGGGGAGAAGAGGGCCAGAGGGGGGGGGGGGGAGAAGAGGGCCAGAGGGGGGGGTGGAAAGAGGGCCAGAGGGGGGGGGGGGAAGAGGGCCAGGGGGGGGGGGGGGAAAGAGGGCCAGAGGGGGGGGTGGAAAGAGGGCCAGAGGGGGGGGGGGGAAGAGGGCCAGAGGGGGGGGGGGGAAGAGGGCCAGAGGGGGGGGGGGGGAGAAGAGGGCCAGAGGGGGGGGGGGGGAGAAGAGGGCCAGAGGGGGGGGGGAGGAGAAGAGGGCCAGAGGGGGGGGGGAGGAGAAGAGGGCCAGAGGGGGGGGGGAGGAGAAGAGGGCCAGAGGGGGGGGGGGGAGAAGAGGGCCAGAGGGGGGGGGGGGAGAAGAGGGCCAGAGGGGGGGGGGGGGAGAAGAGGGCCAGAGGGGGGGGGGGGGAGAAGAGGGCCAGGGGGGGGGGGGGAGAAGAGGGCCAGGGGGGGGGGGAGAAGAGGGCCAGGGGGGGGGGGGAGAAGAGGGCCAGGGGGGGGGGGGGAGAAGAGGGCCAGGGGGGGGGGGGAGAAGAGGGCCAGGGGGGGGGGGGGAGAAGAGGGCCAGAGGGGGGGGGGAGAAGAGGGCCAGAGGGAGGGGAAGAAGAGGGCCAGGTGGGGGGGGGGAGAAGAGGGCCAGAGGGGGGGGGAAGAAGAGGGCCAGAGGGGGGGGGGAGAAGAGGGCCAGAGGGGGGGGGGGAGAAGAGGGCCAGAGGGGGGGGGGAGAAGAGGGCCAGAGGGGGGGGGGAGAAGAGGGCCAGAGGGGGGGGGGGGAGAAGAGGGCCAGAGGGGGGGGGGAGAAGAGGGCCAGAGGGGGGGGGGGAAGAGGGCCAGGGGGGGGGGGGGGGAAAGAGGGCCAGAGGGGGGGGGGGAAAGAGGGCCAGAGGGGGGGGGGAGAAGAGGGCCAGAGGGGGGGGGGAGAAGAGGGCCAGAGGGAGGGGAAGAAGAGGGCCAGAGGGGGGGGGAGAAGAGGGCCAGAGGGAGGGGAAGAAGAGGGCCAGAGGGGGGGGGAAGAAGAGGGCCAGAGGGAGGGGAAGAAGAGGGCCAGAGGGGGGGGGAAGAAGAGGGCCAGAGGGAGGGGAAGAAGAGGGCCGGGGGGGGGGGGGGGGAGAGAAGAGGGCCAAAGGGGGGGGAAGGGAAGAAGAGGGCCAAAGGGGGGGGGAAGGGAAGAAGAGGGCCAAAGGGGGGGGGGAAGGGAAGAAGAGGGCCAAAGGGGGGGGGGGAGGGAAGAAGAGGGCCAAAGGGGCAGAAAGGGGGGAGAAGAGGGACAGAGGGGGGGGGGAGAAGAGGGCCAGAGGGGGGGGGGAGAAGAGGGCCAGAGGGGGGGGGGGGAGAAGAGGGCCAGAGGGGGGGAGGGGAGAAGAGGGCCAGAGGAGGGGAGGGGAGAAGAGGGACAGAGGGGGGGGGGAAGAAGCGGGCCAGAGGGGGGGGGGAGGAGAAGAGGGACAAAGGGGGAAGAAGAGGGGGGGGTGAGAGAAAAGGAGGAAAGGGGGGGGGAAAAGGGAGGGAAGGGGGGGGAGGGGGAAAAGGGGGGAAAGGGGGAAAAAGGGGGGAAAGGGGGAAAAAGGGGGGAAAGGGGGGAAAAAGGGGGGAAAGGGGGGGAAAAAGGGGGGAAAGGGGGAAAAGGGGGGTAAAGGGGGAAAAAGGGGGGAAAGGGGGGGTAAAGGGGGGTAAAGGGGAGGAAAGGGAGCAAAGGGAGCAAAGGGAGGAAAGAAGGGAATTTTGTTTACTTACCGTAAATTCCTTTTCTTCTAGCTCTAATTGGGAGACCCAGACAATTGGCTGTATAGCTACTGCCTCCGGAGGCCACACAAAGTATTACACTCAAAAGTGTAAGGCCCCTCCCCTACTGCCTATACACCCCCCGTGGGATCACGGGCTCCTCAGTTTTAGTGCAAAAGCAAGAAGGAGGAAAGCCAATAAACTGGTTTAAACAAATTCAATCCGAAGGATATCGGAGAACTGAAACCATTCAACATGAACAACATGTGTATACAAAAAAACAGGGGCGGGTGCTGGGTCTCCCAATTAGAGCTAGAAGAAAAGGAATTTACGGTAAGTAAACAAAATTCCCTTCTTCTTTGTCGCTCTATTGGGAGACCCAGACAATTGGGATGTCCAAAAGCAATCCTGGGTGGGTAAAAGAATACCTCGTGATAGGGCCATAAAAACGGCCCTTCTTTACAGGTGGGCAATTGCCGCCTGAAGGACTTGTCCACCTAGGCTGGCGTCCGCCGAAGCATAGGTATGCACCTGATAATGCTTGGAAAAAGTGTGCAGACTCGACCAAGTAGCCGCCTGGCACACTTGCTGAGCCGTAGCCTGGTGCCGTAATGCCCAGGACGCACCCACGGCTCTGGTAGAATGGGCCTTCAGCCCTGAGGGAACCGGAAGCCCCGCAGAACGGTAGGCTTCAAGAATTGGTTCCTTGATCCACCGAGCCAGGGTGGATTTGGAAGCTTGCGATCCTTTACGCTGGCCAGCGACAAGGACAAAGAGTGCATCCGAACGGCGCAGAGGAGCCGTGCGGGAAATGTAGATTCTGAGTGCTCTCACCAGATCCAACAAATGCAAATCCTTTTCACATTGATGAACTGGACGAGGACACAAAGAAGGTAAGGAGATATCCTGATTGAGATGAAAGGGGGATACCACCTTAGGAAGAAACTCCGGAATCGGGCGCAGAACCACCTTGTCCTGGTGAAACACCAGGAAGGGGGATATGTATGACAGTGCTGCTAGCTCGGACACTCTCCGAAGAGATGTGACCGCTACTAGAAAGGCCACTTTCTGTGAAAGGCGAGAAAGGGAAACATCCCTCAAAGGCTCGAAAGGCGGCTTCTGGAGAGCAATTAGAACCCTGTTCAGATCCCAGGGCTCTAACGGCCGCTTGTAAGGAGGGACGATATGACAAACCCCTTGCAGGAACGTGCGTACCTGAGGGAGTCGTGCTAGGCGCTTCTGAAAAAATACAGATAGCGCAGAGACTTGTCCCTTAAGGGAGCCGAGCGAGAGACCTTTTTCCAACCCGGATTGCAGGAAGGAAAGAAAAGTAGGCAAAGCAAATGGCCAGGGAGAAACTCCCTGAGCAGAGCACCAAGCTAAGAATATCTTCCACGTCCTGTGGTAGATCTTAGCAGAGGTTAGTTTCCTAGCCTGTCTCATGGTGGCAATGACCTCTTGAGATAATCCTGTAGACGCTAGGATCCAGGACTCAATGGCCACACAGTCAGGCTCAGGGCCGCAGAATTCTGATGGAAAAACGGCCCTTGAGACAGCAAGTCTGGTCGGTCTGGTATTGCCCACGGTTGTCCTACCGTGAGATGCCACAGATCCGGGTACCACGACCTCCTTGGCCAGTCTGGGGCGACGAGGATGGCGCGGCGGCAGTCGGACCTGATCTTGCGTAGCACTCTGGGCAACAGTGCCAGAGGTGGGAACACATAAGGCAGCCGGAACTGCGACCAATCTTGGACTAAGGCGTCCGCCGCTAGAGCTCTGAGATCGTGAGACCGTGCCATGAAGGCCGGGACCTTGTTGTTGTGCCGGGACGCCATTAGGTCGACGTCCGGGCTCCCCCAGCGGCGACAGATCTCCTGAAACATGTCCGGGTGAAGAGACCATTCCCCTGCGTCCATACCCTGGCGACTGAAGAAGTCTGCTTCCCAGTTTTCTACGCCCGGGATGTGAACTGCGGATATGGTGGATGCTGTGTCTTCCACCCACGTCAGAATTCGCCGGACTTCCTGGAAGGCTTGCCGACTGCGTGTCCCTCCTTGGTGGTTGATGTATGCCACCGCTGTGGAGTTGTCCGACTGAATTCGGATCTGCTTGCCTTCTAGCCACTGCTGGAAGGCTCGTAGGGCAAGATACACTGCTCTGATTTCCAGAACATTGATCTGAAGGGTGGACTCTTGCTGAGTCCACGTACCTTGAGCCCGGTGGTGGAGAAAAACTGCTCCCCACCCTGATAGACTCGCGTCTGTTGTGACCACCGCCCAGTATGGGGGTAGGAAGGATTTTCCTATGGACAGTGAGGAGGGAAGAAGCCACCACTGAAGAGAGTCCTTGGCTGCCTGAGAAAGGGAGACGTTCCTGTCTAGGGACGTCGACTTCCCGTCCCATTGGCGGAGAATGTCCCATTGTAGTGGACGCAGATGAAACTGCGCAAAAGGGACTGACCTCCAT